>NW_010305619.1:0-31043 GCF_000700745.2 Antrostomus carolinensis | reverse complement strand
TGGAGACCAAGACCTAAGACCAGTTGTCCAGGAATGGCACTTTAATACAGGCATTGGAGAGTCAAGGCTTCTTTCTCAATTTTAATGACCCCCTCTTACTGTAAGAAAAGTTATGTCAGCAATTCAGAAATTACTGCTTTCTATTCTTGGGATCTGGTGTGTTGTGATGATGCTGGGTGACCTGGGAAAAAGAAAAAAGGAGAGCTTTCAAATCTCCAGTGAAACCAAAGGTTTAACTTGAGATCTCTGTTTCTAAGTACAGTCCTTGTGCTAAAGGCTAGGAAATTAAACGAGGTGGAGGGTTCCCCCCCCGGTTGTTAAAACCATTAATTTTTACTTTGATAATTAACTCTCTCTGCAGTTCTCTGTAAGGAAGCAACTGAACTATTATTGGCAAGATTAGCTGAAAAATGCAGGCATGTGGGAGTTTGGTTCCGTTTTCTTTTTTCCTGTGACTGTACCTTCAGGAGTCGCAGGCTTTTGCATATATTGGTCTGTGTAGGCACAGCATAGGCAAGGGCTTCCGTGGTACTGGCTTTTCGTTGCTGTACAGTGAACTGCACAATAATAATCCTAAAAGTTTGATTTAATAAAATGCTGTGATGATTTCTGGCTGTTTTCTGAAATACGTTACTGTACAGTGAACTGCACAATAATAATCCTAAAGGTTTGATTTAATAAATGGCTGTTTTCTGAAATACATTATTTGCCACGGCAAACCTTGCAGCTGGAGACTTGTAGAGTGGTAGGTGGTGTAGGAAATCGGCAGGAGCCTCACGGAGGAAGGCTTGGTGCTATAAATTTCTTAGTCAGGAAGGTTACTGGGAGAGAATGTCAGAGCTCTTTGGTGAAAGCAGTCAGGTTTTCACATCACTGTAGTTGTACCATGATGATTTACTTGGGCTGCCCTGTGTGTACAGTTCTGCACTGTGTTGATTCTTCTTCACTCTTAGCCCTACAGGAGCATCTCCTCCGGGGGTGGGAGCAGGCTGGCAGGAAAGCCTGACTCTTGGCTATATGAATGCATCTGCTGTACTTGTCACTACAGCCAGCAGCTAAATAGCTTTGTAAGCGTTGCTTTGCATGCAGTATTTCTTTTTAACTTCAGAGATAAATTTTGTCATAACGTGTGATAAAAATACTGAGTTGAAGGTACCCAGCAGTGACAGGTCATACTTGTGTAGCAGTTTTCACATCCAAACTCTCCAGAAAAGTGTCCGGTGCTCCTCTCTGGTTTACTTAACGAAGCCGGCTGCTGCTGTTAGAGTGAAGCTGGCTGTGATTTTGTTAGAAATGTTGATCTTTATCTCCCCCCTTACTTTTTTCTTTGTTTATTGAGAAACGCTGGCTGCCCAACCTGTGCCAGATGTCCCTGGATCCCAAGGGAGTACCCAGCAGCTGTCAACAGCTGGAAGAACTTGGTCTCGGGCCAGCCCTGTCCTTGGCGGTGCCCGGCTCTTGCGCACCCTGTGAACGGCCGAGCAGGGCTGAGGCTGCTGAGGAGGATACTGCCCTAAGTCCAAGGAACTGGTGGGCTGGTTACCACCTGGACAGGGCTGAAGACCTCCCACAGCTGAGGATTTTCCTATTTCACATGGTGTAAGTTTGTTGGCACCTGTGAAGCCATTCCATTAGAACCCAGTGTATTTTTTTTTTTTCCTGCCAAATTATATGTTAAATATGTAAGTACTGATGTGGGTAGTGGAGAACAGAGCATGTATATGCATATGTCAGACATGTTTTCTTACTATTTTTGGCAGTATGTTTTCTCTGCCTGAAATAACAAATTTTGCATAGCTCTGTCTCCATTGCTACCACTCCAGCTCCTTTTCTCTTCATAGGTTTTCAGATTTTAAAGCTGGAAATTTACTTTAGATCCTCTAGTCTGCTCTCTTGTATTACACAGGTCATAGGATTTCATCCAATTAATTCTAACTTCATTAAAATGTAACTATTCAAAATGCCTCCAGTCCTATTTAAATAATTCTAGATAATCTTTCTGTCTCCCTCTTTCTTGCTTTTTTCTTTCTCACATTCACTAAGTTTATCTTCTGGTTAAAAATTTTGCTTCTTTTGTCACATTGCCTTTTGTGTCTCATTGTGATTTCTCATTTAATATTAATTCCTCACTGTTTTTTTATGCACTCTCCAATGGGATTGTTTATGGATCAGGAGAAAGGTTTTAGCATTTTTCCCTAAAATAAACTCCCAACTGCTAATGCTGCTGCTCCTATTAGTTAATGGCTGCTTGGCTGAAATGCTTTAGTATAGCTGTGCTTGATTTACCTAATTGTGCTTAAAGTATACTAAGGAATTCATATTGAGGGCATGTAAATGTTACCTTGAAATCTCAGGTAGAAGAAAATTGACCTAAATGGGCAGTTCACGCTTCCCAGCCCTGTTATAAGACTGACTGCAAACAGGGACTGTGGAGTTACTCATTCTGAGCTCCTGGAAAAACAAACAAACAAAAAACCAGCTTCCAGGTGGTGCTGGGGTTGTGCATGTGAATGCTGCCTCTGGCCGTGTCCCCAGACACCGTGCACGGTGGTTCTGTGGGGTACCAGGGCTCAGGCATAAGTTATGAAGTCTCTTGGCTGACATATTCCATGTGGTTACTGCAGTAATTCAGTCAAGTATCAGGTGTTTTCTGTACGTGGTACCTCCCTCTGCTTCTGAGGGTGATGAGAACCCGGCCCTGGAATACGACTTCTCCTGCCTGTTCTGACAGTCTCTGCGCTGACAGAAATGTGTGAGCTCTTCTACATACCTGGGTGTGTTCAGGTGCTCTTCACCACTCTCAGACATACCAAACGGTGATTAAAGTGTATTTCCCATTCTGTGCTTTGTATAAGGTGACCCAGCACTTTGGAACGTTCATTCGTAGCTGGGCTCTGTATGGAAGAACTGGGAACCATTATCACTAGTGTACTGGTGAAGGCAGGGGAGGGGAACCAGGGACTGTGTCAGCCCTCAGCAGAGCCAGGTCAGTAGCAGCCTTAGGTTTGGCTTTAAGTTTCATGGGGCCTTTGCACTGAGCAGAGTCCATGACCGTAGATGAATGCCGTCTGTTGTTGGTTCTGTGCATTAGACCCTCGTGATGTATATCACATGGAAGTATGGATTATAACTGATAGAATGATGCAGCCCAGAGCCACAGTCTCAATGTTGAAGTTCAGAGGCTTCTGGTCTAGAAGTGTGGCCATTTGTGGAGAAACACATCTTGGTGTTCATTGTCCAAGAAAGCAGACTGTAGGCATGTGAATAATCTTGTCTGGACTGACATGTTAGTAATTTTGGCTGAGGTTTTGCTTTAATACCATGTTTTGTCCAGGGACATTGTACAAACAGTTGATTGTTACCAGGGAGTGTAATAAATACTGCTGAACAGCTGCTGGAAACTTTGGGCTTTTTTGGCGGGTTTTTGTTGTTGGGTTTTGTTTGTTGTTTGTCTGTTTTGGGTTTTTTGTTTGTTTGGTTGGTTGTTTTTTTTAAAACATGCACTATCAATTTGGGTCTGGATTAGAACTAGTGACCAAGTGGTGAAATATTCTGTATCTGATTAACCGCTCCCCTGTATTGTTCAGTCACCTGTGGAAATATCTTTCACTGTAGCAGATGTTTACAGGTTAGAAAATAGAAAATGTTTGACTTCAGTTGTTTTCATAGTTGCTGAGTTCTGCTGGGAGTGGGAGTAGAAGGGATACCCATGAAATTAATCCAAATGGCTACTAGGGGCAGTGTCTTTTTATTCTAGTATTACTCTAGCAGGAACAAAAAAAATGTGTTAGTACTTGTAACTCTGTGTAATGATGTATTGCTCTGTTTTGGTGATTTTTATTTTAAGGAGTAATTTTCTTTTGCCAATTGTTTGATTCTCCATTTGCAGCTCAGGATATTGATGGCTACAGTAGTCAAAGCTGAAGGTTTTGCCTCTCTTAGATTTCTTGTGTAGACTTAAAAATGACTGTATATTAAGTCAAACCTTTGCTAAAATGTTTTTAAAAGTACATTTTTCCAGTGTTATCAGCTATTGTGTATCCGGTTATTTCACTTACAGAGTATCGAAAAGATTAATTCCTGTATTGCTTTGTAGTCCTAATCCTCAACTTCAGACCTCGAGGTAAATCTCAAAAACTTGCTCACACTGAGTGCTGTTTTAAGCTGCTCTCACCTTTTGGAATGACTGACCGGCATCCTCAGTTTGCAGCCAGGGCTTCACTCTCTTAAGTATGAGACTCCAGATCCAGGACTGAGTTTAGTCCAACAGACCATAAGTGGCTCAGAGCACATGTACGTCAGGCTTTTTTCACAGGAACTTGGGAGACACGAATAATGCCACTTCAAAAAGGTTATCACGGGTCAGTGCAGTTTTTGAATATAGTTAAATTCCATACCAACCTGTCAAGAAGAATTAACCGTGAAGTTTTGGAACATTTTTCTCAGTACCTAGCCCGCCTGGTAAATGGTGAGATTGCATCTGCTGCCATTAAAACCAAAACAAAATGATTTTTACATTAAAACTTTTGAAAACAGAATGCAAGTGTATAGCTAACAGTTACCACAGGACAAATAAATCTCCATAATTTGGTGACCTAAATTTAAGATTAAGGGGGTAAACTTGTCATTTCTAGATTCTCAAAATGGCAAACCCCTCAGACTGATAATTTTACTGTTGTGCTTCCTGTGTGTGCCTCAAGTGAGCTCATTAAAGAACAAGGATGTTTCTGGAGTGGACTGAAACATACTTGAACTTGGTTCTTTCAATATCTGAATACAACTCAATATCAATGAAATATCTTAATGTTTTAATAAGATTATCTTTTGTTTAGTTTATGAAGCATCTTCAGAAGGAGGTTTATTGTGTGAAAGGCAGTAAGAGGATATCTCTGATCCCTGAATTTTTTCATTGTCTGGGGTTTTGCTTTAAAATAGCTTATTCTGTGTGAATCAGTCATGCCTCTGTTTCAAATACTCAAACATTTAGATTTCAGAATTTTTAAATTTTGGATTTTTTAATCAAAATCTTGCTTCCTAAAGCCTGCTCTGCAGAGGCTTTATGTCTAATAGAAAAACTAATTTTAGCTATCTATCACTCCAAAGCCTTTGGGGAAAAAATGTCACACCACTTCCTTGCCAAGTACAGTTAGCTTCAATGAAGAGGAAACGCTCCCTTGGGATGGTTATGAAATATATTTACTACTCTTGAAAATGAAATTTTAAATATTTCAGAGAGTTGCTGACAGGAATAGGTGTGTTTCTTAGATACCTTGCCATCACCTGGAAAATAACAGCAATCTTCAAGGCCTTCCCAACTTAAAGTATATTGTGGGATCCACCGCAGCAGAGGACTGGATTTTTTTGGATCCTCAGTTTTTGATCATACATGATGGAAGAGTTGGTGACTGCCTGACTCCGTTCTCATGGATTGCTTCCAGCCTTACGTGGCAATTACTGATGATCACTGGAATCTTCAGGAGCAGCTTTCTGTTGATACATCAGTGAGAAAGAGAGTAGGACAGTGTGCCTTGCCATGCACGTGTGCCTTGCCACGCATAGCCAGTACACATCGCAGTACTGGGGTTATAAATAAAATAGCAAGTCTTGATGTGTAACATTTGTCTTGTCTTGTCTTCAGCATCCCATCCTGCCCGGTCAGGTAGGCAGGGCTTGTCATGGCAGCACTGCTGGGAGTGTTTCCGTGATGGAGCATCTTTCAACCCCTGCTTTCAGGGTGGGTTCAAATTAATTGTGTATGCCTGGACATTCATCATGTATCTGTTCCCTTGTAAAACTGAACTCCAGCTTTAGTCTCAGGCAGGGAATTCTATTGCAGTTACCATTTGTTTTAACTAAGCCTCTCCTGGGGTGCAGCCCAAGCAGGGAGGCCGAGCAGTTTCTGCTGTAACAGAAAAGAATTGTCATTTCTTCTGATCTTGCGCTAAATGGTGTCTGTTCTGGCAACAGCTCAGGCCCCTGTGTTGGATAGATACCGTGCTCTCTATTGGACTTCTGCGGTCTGAACCATATCTTGATGGAGGGCGAGAAACATGAGGCTCAAGCAGATACAGTTGTTTTACCTGAAGCAATCAGAGGCAGTGTGGTGCAAACTTCGGGGGCGCCCTCTCTTGATTTTTCTCTTTTTGCTAGGTATTTGGTTTCTGTTTCTAATAGGCTTAGCAGGCAGTAGATAGAGTTTCATTGAGCACTTCTGCAGTTGAGTTTGTCTTCTGAGGATCTGCATGCTAGTAGCATGCAGGAGAATTTCAGGTGCCTGAGCCAGCGTGCGTTGCTGTTCACTTCCCCATACTAAAGTTCATCCACTGTCATCCCTGCAACTCGCGTCTCCCCGAGCACTGAGGCTGGTGAGAAGTACTGCAACTCCCTTTGTGCATTTCCTTTTCTCGAAAGAGCTTTGTGGAACTGGGCTGAGAAGCATCTATCAGAAAAAATAAATACTTCCAAGTGATTTCTGAGCATGTAATCAACCTGTATTAATGATGCCTGCTTCTTTCAGTTATTCATGATAATCATTAGCTTCTTTGATTTTTTTGTGTTTCCTAGAATAACTCAACCCAACTGAGATCTCTGATGGTTGTTGCATTACAAATAACCTTAAAATACTGGGTAGACATGATCTAATAGAGGGCATCAAGGAGTAGGCACAAGGCTGCGTGTCTGCTGTGGGAGTTTTCAAAGGATCTGTGGTTCCTCCAGACTTTTAAAGCAATTATACTGTGTCACACTTATGAATGAGGTGCAAAGGCTTCTGCAGGGGAGGGGGGAAAGGGGTTTGCTTCCTTAATGAGTATGTTTTCAAAGAAAAATTACATTTCCTTGTCACATGAAAGAAAGTAATGTGTACACAAATGCTAGCCATTATTTGGGAAATGGCTCAAGCTCAAAAATTCTGGCTGGAAACCATTAGGAAGAAAAACGTTCTCCACCATCAATTAATGCATTGTTTTTCTTTTCCTTTCATGTTGCTAAGCAGGCCAAGAGATAAGGGGCCAGCTGTAATCCATCTTGTCAGATGAGTTAAGGCACTTCATGTTATACTGGTCATCTGGAAGATGAAAACTCTGTTTCACTCTGAATTTGATTTTCAGATCGTATATTTCAAATCATCTTTGCTCTTACTTAATGTTCTTGTCTTCTATATGTATTGATTGAGCTTTCTGATCCAAAAATACATGTTATAGTGCCATCTTTCATATTGCATAGTGTCAAAAAAAGGTGTTAATACATGTTTGGTGTGATACTTAAAACCAGCAAAGTAGATTCTGGTAATTAATTGCCCCCTCTGTCTTGAGAGGTGCATCCTCATCACTGACTAATGACAGGGGCTGGGTTTCGGTAGGAGATAGCCAGCTCTCCTCGAAACCAGCGAGATCAGGCACTGCCAGCACTGCAGCCCAGGAGGAGGGAAGCTGGTGTTGGATGCTCTGCAGAGCTGAGAAAGGCTGTTGGCAGCCAAGCTCTGGTGAAGTTTGAGATACTGGTACCCTCATCTGGGGCGCACACCCCGTTGTTTTCACCATCTCCAGCAGAAGGGCTCAACAAAGGCTTTAGGAAACGTTGGCAACACTTGGCAGTAACACCTCCAGCTTTTGCATCTCATCTGTCATAAACCAGAATACCATGGTGCTTGTCCTGTGGCCTGAGTCTGCACACTTAGACCACTCGCAGTACTAGAGCTAGCCAGCTGAAATGCTGGTCTTCTCCTGACTGTCTGTAGGTAGTACCACCAGTCATCAGGTAGTCTGGTCCAAAGGGAGGGAAACACAGGCTGAACATGGAACTTAGAATCATTGAATTGCTTGGTTGGAAAAGACCTTTGAGATCATCAAGTACAACCGTAGCTGTCCACTACTAAACCATATCTCTGAACACCCCCTCTACCAATCTTTTAAACACCTCCAGGGATGGTGACTCAACCACCTCCCCAGGCAGCCCATTCCAGTGCCTGAGAACCCTTTCCATGAAGACGTATTTCCTGACATCCAATCTGTACCTCCCTTGGCGCAACTTAAAGCTGTTCCTTCTTGTCCTATCACTTGTTATTTGGGAGAAGAGACCAGCACCCACCTTACTACAACCTCTTGTCAGGTAGTTGTAGAGAGCCATAAGGTCTCTCCTCAGCCTCCTCTTCTCCACACTAAACAACCCCAGTTCCCTTGGCTGCTCCTCATCAGACTTGTTCTCCAGCCCCTTCACCAGCTCCGTTGCCCTTCTCTGGACACACTCCAGTGCCTCCATGTCTTTCCTGTAGTGAGGGGCCCAAAACTGGACACAGTATTCAAGGTGCAGCCTCACCAGTGCCGAGTACAGGGGAAGGATGACTTCCCTGGTCGTGCTGTCCACGCCGTTTCTGATACAGGCCAGGATTATATTGGCCTTCTTGGCCACCTGAGCACACTGCTGGCTCATAAGTTTTTCCCTGGACACAGGAGATCACTTGCCAAAGTTACAGTGTGAGATATCTCTGCTGGATACACAGACAGCGATTTGCATCCATAGTCAGGGGAGAAACTAACTTGAGGTTCACATACTGTTGGAGCTGGTTCTGCTCTCCAGTGGTTGTTCATTAGAGTGTTAAAGACACCTAAATGTAAACCAGTTGGAGATCCAAGGGTGGCACACCCTGTGTGATGCTGGTGGGATTTGATGGTGCACAAAATCGCTGTGGCTGCTCTGGCAGAGGGGCCAGCTGGCACGGAGGAGTCCCAGCCAGCACCATTGAATATATTACACTCCGAAATGGGTTGGTGACATCCCAGCTGATGGGTGGGCAGAGCTCACTCCGGAGCGGGACCAGAGATTGGCTTGGGAGAGTGCTGCTTGGTTTGGGGCCAGGCGCTGCGAGGGACCATCTCCCACTGTGAGAGCGTAGACGATCAGGTTCCTTCTCCCGGGAACATTCCCCGGCACTGCTTAATGTGCCAGGATAGATGGAGCCTGCGATCCTAGAAGAGTGATTCCATTAATATAAATCTTACGTAGGAGGACAGCTCTCATTTATGAAATAGGTTTGGTCTTGTGTGGGAAGCTGAGGAGAGGAGGAAGATGAGAAGAAGGATTTAACTCCTTGATTGCTGACGAGCTTTCTTTATTCAAAGAGGAGATTGAATAAGCTATTGATATGTAACATCAGGGAAAAGTTTGCGTGGGTCATTCAGAGGCTGGGACACACAGTTACTGTTCTGCTGCCTCTGAAGCAGATGTTCAGTAGTTTGGTTCTCTGTAGTCCAGGAAGAAATGCACTTTGTCCTCTGTCTGACCATATTTTTTCAACTGAAATTTCAAATGTTAATTTTAAAATAATTCTTCCTTTTCTGCCAAAGATGCTCTTATTTGGTTTTACTTCATTATGCCACAGACGCAGGGTAGGTACAGGATGCAGCCTGTTGCACTTTTGTTGTTTAGACAAAGATGCCTCCACGTTTCTCCAACTCTGAAGTGGTCATATACAGCTCTGAAAACGAAAAAACATTAAGGGCTGTTTATGTGATTCCTGAGTAACAGAAAAAGATTGAGACAAGCTCTACCCTCTCTCTCTGCCCAGCAGCTTGGGAGTGGATTTGTATTCCTTATTCCTTTTGCTTTACTTGGGCTTTATCGTATCAGTTTCTAAGAATAAGTTAAATAAAAAGACTGTTCTGTTTGCTTTTAGACACATCGTCAGAGCTTCTAAGAGCAAACTTAGAATCAAGAGCAGACTTAATAGTCTTGGATCCCATCTGCAAAGTATTTTAGCTATTGCTGTGTTTCATTCCAGTCTAAGCAATTATATAATTTTATTAATATCTATGGACTTGCTTGGCAGTCCCAGCAATATAATATAATGGGAGTAAATTGTTTTGGAGTAGATGGTTTTGAAGTGGTGAACTTTTTCTCATATATATATACATATATATATGTATATATATATATGAGTCATTTATTGAGTACCTTTGTTCCTCTTTTTATCCCTCTTCATTGAGTGTATAAATTATATCTAAGGTTGTGTAATCCTTTTGTTGCGGTGAACCCATTTTAGTACGTTTCTCTCTTTGACTTCTGTCTTCTTCTGAAATGAGAGACCACAGTCAGTGTGTGTTTCTGTCATGCAAACTGCATGGACAAGGTGTGGGCAAGAAGGAGTCTTCCTTAGCAGAAATTCATTCTGTGCAGAAGCTGGTTAACTTCTTAGAAGATGCAGTTAATGATGCTATTAATTTTAATTATTTCAGAATAAATATAGTGTGGTTTAATTTGTGGCTGGCAGGTTTCTTCTTTTGTAAATCACATCTTCTGAGGCTATTTACATGAAGTTTTCTTTTTTTTCCTCTCATCATCTTTTTTTGGCTACAATCTGGAGGAAAAAAACCTCCATCCAACAGATAATACCTCCCACACCAGCTTCCAAAAGCTAAATCAGAGAACAGAAAAATGGAAAGCTCCGCAGAGCTGAAAACCATCAGAACCAGACGAGCCCTGGAAGTTGAGTTTCCTGCCTTGGAGGATACTTCCTTTGCATTTTCCAGTTGTGGATTTCTTGTACTATTTCTTTGCTGTATTTCCTGAAGATTTATAATATGTGACTGTGGGTCTATGAAGAGAAATTGGTAATACATCCAAACAACATTATAAACCTCACAATGTAAATTCATTTTTAACTAGAAAAAGGAAAAAGATATCAAACGCTTATGTTTAATTCAGAAAGCATTATATATATAGTACAGATATTGTGGTTGAATTTCTTTTTGTATGATGGAGAGAAGAGCGTGCCAGACTGTGTTTCACAGAAAATGTCGTTACATCAGTGTTATGCATGTGATCTCCAATTTCTGCCAGATATATGCCAAAATATTTTTAACAAAGCAACCTAATAAACACACCCTTCCAATATTAAAAAGTGGAATCAACCTTGAATGCTCTTGTGTGAATATACTGAAATGTCATATTTAGTGCTGTTAACCAATTTATGCTCTGAAAAAACTGCACTCATTTTGTTCAGTCTACAAGTGTGAAGGTTAAAAATAATTCTTAACAATTCATGAAATATGCCATTTTGGAGGCAAGTTACAGAGCCTGAGTAATATATGATGTAATCAATATAAAGAGAATTTCTGTTCTTGAGCAATATGTGGCAGTCAGAAGATTTCCAGATTTTGTAGATCTTGCAAATGAATGTGCAGATATTTTTACCGGGAACATGCAAAACTGCCTGTCTGTTGGGCATCACAAGATCACGGATTCTGAGCAGGATGCTTTTTGTGGTTGATTATCCATTTTTGAAGCGAGTTGGAAAACAAGCATGCAAGTTAGAAATGTCAGCAAAGCATTCCTCTGAAACTCAGAAGAATAAAAGGAATCGTGTTTGCAGAATTAGCTCTTTTCTAGTGCATCTTGAAGCTGTTGGATGGGCCTTGAAGTGTTTTTTTCTGAGAAGATAAACTCATTTTGCTTATGTCTCATCTGTACCATTAAAAATCAGTTTTAGGCGTCAGTGTAAAGCAAATTTCTGTGGAGAGATTTCTGTCAAGAAAAGGAAATTGTTGTGGTTAATATGTGGTATGTGCTGGCACAGGCTGACTTGGTATTAGCAGCCAATGTATTTGAAAGGTTTGCCATTAGCATGTGATGCTGCTTTAGTGCAGTCGTTAGGCCTCACGGTAATGACTTTCACAAGAAATAGCAATAACATTTTTTGTGATCCAGTTTCTTTCATGAATGCATTATGAACTAGTTTCAAAGTTCCACTAATACTGCATTTTTGGCATACTGGCATCATTTTGAAGTGGTATGTTAGGTATATTATTCATAAGAAAAATGCCTGTAAAACCTGTATGCGTATCTACTAAGTGGAGTGGGATTCTCTTGAAAATCCTAACTGAAATAGAAATCCTAAATAAAATAGAAAACTTCGCTAGAGAGAAATGGCAATATAATTATTTTCTGCTGTTCACAGAGGCGCTGAATAGCAGCTGTTCGATTCAGAGTTACTTCAAGGTGTAATTTTTAAAAAAGAAGGAATTTAAAGAAAAAAAAATGAAGTTGGATGAGGTCAGAAAATGAACAAGTTCTTGTTAATGATTTACACTGGAAGGAACCAAGAGGTGAAAAAGTAATTTTTCTCAAATCAGCTTTCAGTGGAGAGATAATGGCAAATGATAAGGCCGTGATAACAACGAGTGTTGTCAAGATGATGGGAGAGGAGAGTGTCCGTCGGCCTGGGAGGGGACACCGCTGCCTGCGTGTTGGTTTGTGCTGCGGGAGGCACTGCCGGCTGCCAGGGCACCCTCCTCGAAAGAGCGGGTGAAGATACTCCAGTTGAATCTTTCAGTGTTGTTCCTTTAAAGATAACTCCTCCACGATAGCTGGAGTTTGAGGGTGGCCTTTCAGGCTGACCTGCCGCTCTGCTGCTCTACGCCTGCAACAAAAGCTCTGGTACGTGGGTTCTGAGCAGCGAGGTGTGACGGGCTTTTGGTATTAATTTGTACTGCTGGTGCCTGGGTGCTGTGTGGCAGGACAACTCCATGCCTTTAGTACTTGTGCAGTGGTTTTGGTTTTTTTCTGAATTCAGGTGTTTTCAGATAGTTACCTTTTCTTTAGATCCACATGTGCTGCTTGGGGCGTGGGGAGGAGTTGGAGAAGAGGCTGATTTTTTTTTTATTTCTTATTTTTCTCTCTCGTGGAATGACAGAAAAAAATACAGAATTATTTTATTTTTACAGAAAATGGTATTCAGTTGCACTCCTAAAGCCTAAGGGAAAAGAGAAAATCAAATGTTTTGGGAACTGGCAAGTCTCATTTCAACAACAGCTTCCTTTGTCTTGCTTTCATACATTTTGTTTGGGTTTTTGTGTTTTTTGTTGTTTTTCATGGAGCATAGTTCACTTTTCCTCCTTTGTATACAGATTTCTCTGATAATTATGAGAGCTTGTCTGTTTGAATTTATCACATTTTTGGCAACCAGTGTTCATCTGCAGACACTGTTTCTGTAAAGGAATGGCGTATGTGAAGCATGAGGAGGGAGCTCAAGCTCTTTTGCTTCTGAGCAAGCTTCTGAGCCCAGACCCAGCCGCTGGATGGAGCAGGACAGGCATCTCCATCTGCCTGGGGACACTGCTCCCCTTAGCCACTAATTGCTGTGCTACTGCCTTGGTTCTATTTCCTCTTTAGTGTATATGTTGGCATATACTAATACGAGACACTTGGTCCAGCTATCAAACTCCATTACCCCAAAAGCATCCTCCTCCCCCAAACCTTTCCCTTCTCTTCACCGCAGACTTTGTTCGTGAGGCTAAAAACACTGTTTAGAACAGAACAGCAAAAAACCCCAAACTATTATAGATATAAAGTGAAAATAGCAATTGTTCAGGCTATCAAGAGAAACCTGTGCAGAGCTGTGCCACAGTGGGTACCTCTGTCTCCTCTCAGACTGCCAGGTATCAGCAGGGAGAGGGACAGGGACAGGGAGGGGGTCCCAGCCTTCCCCCAGGTACCTAATTAGAGCTTCAGTCTCCAGCCTGGTGAGGAGCATCCGTATTGCTGTGCGATGTCTGGGCAGACTTCTGTTTGCAAGGCATCTCAGGATGCAGTGTGTGTAAAGGGCAGGGATACCTCTGCTCATCTTTCTCCTCCTTTAATTTAAATTCAGTTTCAATTTTGGAATTAATTAGGAAAAAAAAAAATAAATCACCATAGGTTTTCCAGTAGCTTTCTGTCACAAGAGAAATGAGCAAAATCACAAGTGTAGTAGCTCAGTGCTCTGACTGCCTAACCCTCTTCTTTGCTCTGGTTATAAAATAAATAGCCCAGCAGGTAAGCAAGAGGTTTGGGATAGTTTGATTTCTTTTTATTTTTGAAAAGGTGTTTTCCTCCATGTCTTACTACGGTCTGCTGTGTCAAATTACTCTTTATCTGCTTAGAAAAAGAGTTGGAGCTATACTTAGGAAAAAGCCCTATTCAAGTTATTTTTCATCATTTTAATTTTATTTATGTGTATTTCATGCAAAATTCTGCTGTCTCTGGATGTTGATTGTATTGTCCTTGCCGGTTTGAATACATGGCTAGATGACAGGAATTACTAAAAAAGTAGAAAACAAAAGTATATCCTGAAGTTCTGTGAGCAGATAACATTTCATTTTTGAAATGCATGTTACTGCAGCCATTGTGTTAGTTTTCTTCACATGAAGGTTTGCAAACTCTGTTTTTCTAACAGGGAGATGCTGTTCAGTGCAGCTGAGTGAGGCTGCCAGTTAAGTAAAACTCATCTTGTGACAACTGGTAATGGCGTGGCAACAACTCTGGCAGTAATTATAAAGGCTGGAATGATCTGAGGCTTGTCCTCCTCTGATAACTATTTAGAAACAAATAATACAAATAATTTTTTTTAAAAATAGATATTTAGCAGCTCTAATTTCTAACAGTTCAGAAATCAGAGCGAATTAGGCTTAGAAAATGAACACACGGGTCATCCCCAGCTGTGTTGTGTTACGTGTAGTTAGAAGCATAGAGGGTGTTGATTTGAACGCATACTAAGTGGTTGTCAAATTATAATGAGATGTCCAAAGTGTCATTTTGCTTAAAGAAATTGTTTTTGGTTAATGTTGTCTACTTTCTTAGACACAGATGGAAAATTAGAGGCATTTTAGTGTTTTTTGTAGTTTTTAAGGGCGTTGTGTTAGATAGAGATAGGGATAATAAAACAAATGGAAATACCATTGGAAGCTGTAGCAGAGCTTCCTTTAATTTTGGCTACCCCAAAATTTCCATCAGTAACAGCTTCCAGTGTGAAAACTGTTTCCAAAACTGTTGAAGCTAGTTCCGTAATAAAAAGCAAGGAAGAATTTCTGTCTGCCCATTAAAACCCTGCTTTTTGGACATAGCAGTAACCCATAATTGGGATTTACCTTTTTTTTCCCACTCTCTTCCTGTGAAAGTATCCCCCAATTTTTGCCGAGTTTTTAAGCTTCTAAAGAGATACCTTTCTGGGAGGGAGTATGCAGGCTGCTCAAAGCAAATATTGGGACTGTTTGGATAAGGTAGGAGATGAGGGGTGGGAAGGACAGACGGAATTTGCCCGGAGAAAAAAACTCGGACAGAACACAAGCCCCTGTCTGCTGCCGGGTTTGCAGCCACACCAGGCAGTCTCGACTCTACCTTACCTCATGGGAAGCTGCAGATGAATATACAGAGTTAAACCTGGGAAAAATCCCAGCATGAAGCATCCTGGTCTCTTTCCTCCAGCTCTGTGTGACACGGCCTCACTGGGTCACTCTTCTGGCCCCTGAATCGAGCCAAGGGGAACCGGCACCCCGACAGGCTCCCGTCTCCCTTCCTCCGCTCGGCACAAGTCACCTTCGTGCCTGGGTTATGAAAATGCATTTTAGTGTTACTGTGAGAGGGGGAAATGCCGGGCGAAGTTTGGAACAGTACCGTTAGCTGGAATATTAATCAGCTCACATCGGGAAACCATTCGTGAGAGTGGTGCTGGTTTTTAGGGAAATACTGCAAAGCAGCGGCGTGTCTCCTAGTGAAAATACTCATCTTGAGTCTTTTTAAAAGTTGCCTGCATTAGGGTTTCAGTGCAGGAAAGGTTTCTGTATCAGATGAGCATGAGCAAGGAATTTGGGGGTAAAGTATCTATTCTCTAATGGTTAATTTGGGGCCTTTCAGAAGCAGCACACCTTTTGATGTGAACTCTTGACCTTTCTAGTTGGCCTCTTACACGTGGAATGCTTTGTACCTAATTAAAAATATTCCCCCTTGAAGAACATCAGTAACATCTGATTACTTACGTACTACATTTTCCTCAATTAGAGCCTGTCAGAGCTGCAAGGTCACTCGGCCATCTTCCTGCTTAGAAATCCCTGCTAACTATTTAACCTTCATCTTCACTTTGCAGTGCTCCCACGAGCGTGTGACTTGTGGTGGAATAACTTTGCATGCTGAATCCGTAGTCATCACTGCAACTGGCAAAGAGGGAACGTGGTTATTTATAAAGCCTTAGGCCATCACACAGTTTTAATGAATATTCGTTTCCATTCAGATACTAAAAATATTACTCTCAGCTGCAATATAATCTGATTTTTGGATAATGATAAAAAAAGCTGCCTTTTAGAAATACCTTTAATTATTTAAGAGATCTAATTCTGTTTTCTACATAGGTACAAGTTCTAAGTAGTTTCCTCTTAGCATGCATTGTCTGGCACTTGCTTTTTTCTGAAATGATAAAAGCTGATCATAATAAAATTTTGTCACTGTGAGGAGGAAAAAGAGCAAATTTTGAGCATATTTTCCTAAGTTGCTTTCTATGCACAGGATAGCAAAAGAGCCACGAGGCATCTGCTTCATCACTGGTCTTTTAGCGTCTGCAACATTAGGCTTAATTATACTGCATTGTATCACTTTGATTTTTTTTTTTTTTGTTTGTATGCTTTATGAAGGGGTTTAAATTCTATGTAAATGAGAGTATATTTTGCATACTTCTGTCTTCCGAGGATGTCGTCTGCTTTGGCTTTATTCTCTCCATTTTTTTGAATGTGTCTATGTTTAGTTGTTCCATGTAAAATCGATTCATTAGTTGTATAAAATTTGTGTGCTACAGTGCTCTGTGGGATAGGAAGGTACCTCAGGAGATCATCCAGTCCAACCCCTCTGCTAGAGCAGGTTACCTACACCAGGTTGCACAGGAAAGTGTCCAGGTGGGTTTGGAACATCTCCAGAGATGGAGACTCCACACCCTCTCTGGGCAGCCTGTCCCAGTGCTCCGAAGGAAGCAGAAGTGGTGCAGTGAACTTCAGACAGGTGCTGCATAGGAAACTCGAACCATTGAAACAGTGTTGGAAGGCAGGAGACGTGCCTGTGTGCCTTTGCATCAAGGGAAGGATATACTGGTAGTTGTTAAGGGAAAAAAAGAGGGGAAAAGGATTACAGTGATGGTAGTACTCCAGTAGTGTAGAGCAGCATGTCATGCTGCCCTTCAGATATTTTTTTCTTATTGTTTTATATGCTCTTCCTTTTAAGTAATTTGTTTTTCAGATGTTACTGAGCATCTGCAGCCCTCCTTCAGGTGGAGGATTGTTTCTGTGTGTGAATAATAATTGTGAAAATCAGACCTTTATTATTTAGATGGGAAGGGGCAAATACAGCAGCTGGGTGTTCTTTAACCTCATAGTCCATGTAGACAGTGAGTTGCCATTTTGTAATTGAAGAAGAGACCTTTTGAAGTGGACAGGATACCAGAGCAGCTTTGGACTTGCAGGTGAAGCCCTACTTTAACTGCCTTTTTCCTATATGACTGAGGATGCAGTCTGGAAACAGCAGTTGACTCAATATCCAGATGACTTTTTCTGTGATTTTGTAAGTGACTACTTCTGCCATATGGTGGAAACATTTCTTGAAAGAAGAACAGAGGTGGTGGAGTAAAAAGAAATGCTCCAGTATTTCCATCCAAAATAGTACCTTGGCAGAGCATGACAGAAATAGAATGTTGTTCAAATTCTTCCTTCTTTCCAAGAAGCTATTAATATTGAGCATCATAGATGGACAGCTTCACCTGTGTTTTACATCCTGCTGGGCTTCCTTTTCTGCTGCTCATTCCTACTCTCCACGTCTAGATCTAAAGGAAGGCAGTGGAAGAGGCTGAAGCTGAACAGTGTCTCTCACAGCAGCACTCCTGATCACACTCACTTTATCTTCACCAAATCTGACATAGGCTAAACCTGAACTGAATGAATCTATCCAGAGGACTTCCAGCATAAAAAGATAAAACATATGTCCAGTGAAGAGCTCTCTGGAGCCTGTTACTAGTCAAAAGCATTTTTTTCTTGCATTATAGTATTTTCCAGTCAGTTCATCCATTATGCAGCTTCTTATGTGTGCATAATGGGAAACAATCAATTATCAGTGAAAATCCCAAATCCCAATAGCCCTTTGGTAGCTGCAGTTTCAGATATGTCTCGTGGCAAACCTGAGCCATGGGTCTGTTGAGAAAGGCTGAACTTTTCCATCCTCTTGGAAGTGGGCTGTGGTGCAGCAGAAATAGTTGCTGCAGCTTTCCAGTCATGGAGAATACCCTGCTGGCACACTGTTCTTAGGATGGAAGTAGCTTATTAATACAATGATTTTATGAAGCAAGGTTTCCTTGTCATAGCCCTTGTGGCCTACTGACACGTTTAGAACTTCATTTTGCTCCTTTAATTTATAAAGGGATGATATAATTTCTGTGCATCTCTCCATATGTCTATGCATGATAAGGTCCTTTGGCATAGTTGCAGGCCACTACACCTACTTCATCTTCCCCTCTCTAAACAAGCCCATCTCCCTCCATTTGCTGATCATGTACCTCAGGCCCCCATTATCTTCTGGACCCTCTTCCTTTCTTCCTCTTCCTCTTGGAGAGGCCTGCAAATGGTCCCAGTGTGACCCAAGTGGGGTGAGTCAGTGGGGATCATCCCATGATCTGCTGGCTGTGCTCCTGGTGTACCCCAAAGCATGGTTTGCTTTATTCACACCAAGAGCATGCTGGTGGCCTTGGTTTGGCCAGGGTGTGTTCCAAACATGCTGTGCCATTGGGTTGCTTCCATGTCTTCTCCACTGGAAGAACATGTTTATGTGACTGTAGTACTACTTGGGGTGCCAAGAGCTCTAGATCTACTTTAATCTAAACTTATGATCATAAAAATGCTGTGTGTTTGTAGAAGAACAAACCTTTCTTGTGGAATATTTCTATAAAACTGTGTGAATATACACAATGGTTAGCAAATTCATCTATTTGAAAAGACTGTGCCTTAAATCATATATAAAAATCACCAAAATGGTGAAATATTCCTTATGTTAAACCTTCATTATTTTAACTCCTGATCTGGCTCAAACTCAGGTTTTTTCCCATCTCTGCCAGGTATCATTGATGATAGTAAGTGAGTCTGTGCTGCAGAAAGCGACATAACTGTGGCTTATATAGAAGTACTTCTGCTAATGCAGTTTTTTTGGCAGGGTGAACAGTATCCTTTCAGGATAGAACTTCTTTCTTTTGAGGTTTTCAATTCTGATGAGTGGAAAGATTAAAAAACTTCCCTTCTATCCCTTCTGCCTGTGTTGATGAAGTACACAGTACCAACCTCCAGAAGTTCCAGCCTGGGCTTCTTCTGTCACAGTCAGAGCAACTCCTATAGCTTGCTTACAATAATTTTTAATAAGTTTAAAAGGGAGCATGCATTAATTAAGTCTCATTTTATTTCTTTGAAGACAACTAGGATCTGTCTAGGTGTTCATAACTGATATTAAAGATTGTTCATCTGGGACAGAAAGGGAGTAATTTAATTCCATGATTTCAGATTATCAGGAGGTTGAAGGAAAGAGCTGACCTTGTATCTCTTCAGTTGACAGAAAATTTCTGCAGGGCTGCAAAGTAACACAGTTTAAACTGATAACATTTTTATTTACTGAAGAGTGATTTCTATCCCAGGAACAAAATCTTCCCCAGCCTTTGGTGGCTATTGCTTCAGGAACCTGTGTTTGGAAGAAGGAAGAGGTTTTCTCCAGCAGTTGGCATTGGAGTCAGTTTGGGAGGTTGGGATGGTAGGTGAATTTAGGTATCTGGTGTCTAGATGAGCGCTGAAATACTTCCTGGTGCTATGACCTTTGTGAAAGTAGGATTTGTGTGCTGGTACCCTGTATCTCAATGTTCTCTTGTTGTCAGTGACGTGTCACAAGGATCAGCTGGCTGTGTTACAGAAATACATCTGTCCAGGTTTTCTTGATATGAGGAACTGCTGAACTGTTTCCATACCGTGTACCTTTTAGGGCTTCATTGACTCAGTAGTTCATTTCCTCACGTTTTATTCTAGAGTTTTGAAGCCTTGGTCAGGTCCTGCGAGTTTCTATTTAGAAAAAAGGAAGAAGTTTGCAGTATATGAGTTATTTTCACCATTAACCGTAAGCTCAAACACAAAACAGTAATGCTAAGTGAGCACGGAGGACTTCCAGAGAAGTAGCCAGGAATATTGAATGGCCATAGCAGGCAGCTCGATGTGAGTACAGGTCACTGAGTAACAACAGAGGAAGAAGAACAACTCACAAACCAGACATTTCCTAGAGCAGGAAGGCAGTGGTTCACAGTGGCTCCATCACCCAGGCAGACACAATCTCATCATTCCTCACTGACAGGAGGATGGCTGTGCCCCTCCGTTGGTTCCCATCCACCCCAGGCACCGAGGCTGGATGTTTGCCCACTGCTGTCAGGACAGAGAGGGGACCCTGTTTGCATGCCATGAGCATGGCAGCAGAGGACTAGATGACGATTCTGGGTTTTCCATACCAAACCATTCCTTGCAAACCAAAGTAGAATGGGAGGAGTGAAGATCTGGTAGAAGTCCTCCAGCAGCCAGCCAGTGTCCCAGCTGGAGACCTCGTTTTGTTTCTCCCTCATTCCCTTAAAACTCATCTCCTTAAAACTCCGCTAGTTCACCTGTGTTCTGCAGTTGTCCAAGTGCCACACTACAGATACATGATTTAATGAGTAACCAGAGTTTTAAGCAGATTATGCAGACAGTTGAAAAACACAAAAAAGCCCAAAGCCTCAAAATAGCTGTTTTCAGTTTTCACTGCTTGAATAGAATTTCAGAAGGATTTAACCTTTGTTCTTTGATCATGGCACAAAAGAATATATACATGCAAACGAGGAGGCTGAGGTAATGATTATATGCAAAGATGCTTCTAAGTATGTAATTAAAAACTGCCCTGTGAGACACCCCCAAATTTTATATCCTAATTTTATTTTATACTGTCATTTAGGGGAGAGATGAATTCACCTCTCCCACGCACTGTTTGCACCTGTTTCATATAATGGGCAGATTCAAAATCCATCTTTGTGGGAAGTCCGCTCCATATTATGCAGATAATATTATGCAGTATTTGTTAACCTAAATTTTGCCCCCCTCAGTTACTTCAGTCTAGACTAATTGACTTCCGTACTTAGCATTTAAATTATCAAGCAATGGGGTCTGTGAAAATTGATCTCCTAACGTTTGATACTAATTCTTTGTTTTCTACTTCTTCACTGAGAAAATTGCAGCAATTGTTCTGCAAAGCTTGAAGCGAAGGAAATAAACACACGCTTATGGCCACGCTTACAAACATCAGGAATAGATTTTTATTTTAGACCATCGTTATAATTTTTATGTGATAGGATGCTGAAACCAGAAATTCTCTAACCTTATTGTAAGACATATCACATAAGGTTATATGCCAGTGAGGTATGTAAAGATGGAAATATTGATGAACAAATCTACAGTAGTCCTTGTAGTTTCTGTCTTGTCACCAATATTGTTGCTCTCCTACTCCTAACATCTACATTTTTTTTCCCTAACCCAACATGATGTCTCTTTACATTTATACATCCTGCAGAGTAGGGCCTTGGTAGCAGCTGAGATGTCTACAGCAATGCAAAGACTAGTAACAGAATTTCAGAATATAATACCAGAAACTCTGCAGATGAATGAAATGCAACAGCCAGGTTTTTCTACTGACAAAGGTGGGAAATTTACTTTTGCTGGGATTTTCTTTTTCCAAATCCACAAGTTGCTACATTCTTTTGGAATAACTTCCCCTGTAAAACATATTTTTCTTATCAAATTTGACCAACAGAAAGCACTTATGTGTGCTTGAGATACTGCAGACATCCATTGGTGCCCTTCTCAGGCAGGAGCACTTCTCAGAGCTATTAGCAACAGCACCTGTAGTGCACGTCTTCCTGGCTTCTCTGTCTCATATACCCATTGCCAGGAAAGGCAGGTAGGGTTGAGGAGCACCAGGTCCACCTACTGATCAGCCATGGCTAAGATTATGTCTACATATCAGAGTGCTCCTGTGACCCTCGCTGTAGCTGCATAGGTTCCAACAATGAATGCATCTTAACAAAATAGCTATTTGCACTGATAGACGGGGAAATAAAAAAATTGCAGTCTGTAATTATGGCATTTAGCAGATACTCTGCTGACTGCAGTCAGAGCAGTCCCAGTGAGATTAGGTCTGAGCCGTGAGCTTTGTATTTGGGAAGGGGATTCCTCCAAACCTTTTGGAAGCGTTACCAGAAGAGCAAAGGGAGCAGGCGCCGAGCCAGGAATCGCAGAAGAGGAGGACAGGCTGTTGCACTGGCTGCGGGTGCTTGAGAGGTAAAGCAAATTATTGCTCTTCAAGTTGAAGTATCACCAAGGAGCCATACTTCTGCACTAGGCACTGTATGTTACAAACCCCAGTTTTATTTCTAGCCCTTTATGTCCAAGTAAATGTCTCCCTTTGTCAGTCAGTACTTGTAGGGTTCTGTGCCATAAGTTATATCCTTGCATTTCATTAATGCTGCTGCCAATTAATCTGAGTGTAAGAGCTGTGGTCCATTATTGCTACATCTCAGATGTCTGGTCAAAATGCTTTCGTGCTCCTTGTTTGCTGTATTCTCATCCGGCACAAGACCACCGTGCCTGCAGTACAGCCCTGGCACTGGGCTGCCCCATAAGAATGAATGATTTGTCCTTTTATAATCTCGCTTGAAATAACAGGCTTTCTTCTCACACAGCACTGGATTTTCAGGAACACGGTCTCTGTGAGGAGCCAGCTCTGTGCTGGCCCAGTAGCTTTCCCAGAGCGTGGAGGAGGCTGTGGGAGGGATGTGAGGAGCCACTGGGTACTGGGCAAGGAGGCAGGAGCCAAAGCAGAGCATCTCGGTGCTGGTCCCCGAAGGCTCTGGGTGCCCCGTTGTGTACACGGCGCACGGCTGGGGCTTTGTGGGCTCTGGGGGAAGTGGGCAGCTGCAGGGCAGGCTTAGTTTGTGAATGCAGAAATACAGAAGGCGAAGGGGTGTGGGTGTTTCATGCACCGGGTAGCTGTAATTACAGATTTGGATTCCTGGCAGCACTGAATGCACTGGAGGAGCCAGGGCCAGATGGGCAGAGTCTCCTGATGGAGACATTGCCTCACACAGCGTCTCTTGCATTGGGAAATGCATTTTCCCAATATCAATCACGAATCTGTGCAACTCTCCCCCCCTCCTCCCTAAATAGGAGCAAATAAATAAAACACTTGCCTCACACAGCATCTCTTCAGTACTGTTAAAACAGTAGCACATGAACAGAAATTGGAATGACTCCTTAATTTATCTGTGACGACTGCTGTTTATTTCTTGGGGGAGGAGAGGGCAACCTCCTTTGTAGACATTTCAGCTGTCTCCCTAGATCTACTGCTTTTCTGGCCCACATCTCTGTAGCATGTAAGTGTCTTGCAAATGATAATGTAATTACTGTTGTAATGGAGCTCAGGTAATAGGTAATGGAAAAATGCCATTATTCACAGCCAGAGAGCAAAATTCAAAGGAAAGGTGATGTGATTTCTTAAGGTTGTATGGGAAGTTCATGCAAGAAAAGGGTTTTGAACTAGCTTTGATGATTTTGTACCAGCCTGTTCTGGATCAGTTGTGAGAAGGTGGCTTAATCCTGTCCCTTCTCAAGGAAAGCTTTGCTATCCATTTCAGGATGCACTAGGAATGGTCTTCATATAATTCAGTTTTATTTATTAATCTGAGGTTTGGGCACATGTTGTAGAAGGTAAGCTGGGGTTTAGACCACTGATGTGTGAATTAACTTCATGAGAACATGCTCTGCCTTATGAGAAATGTGAGTTGTCTTGTTCTGCCTGTGTTCTGGTTTCTGCCACACCATGCAATGTACTCAGGTGTAGCTGAATTCATGAATTCAACGCAACAAATCCTGTACTAATGTACGTGCATTCACCCTTACACAGAAATACAGTTTTAATCACATTTTTAAACTAGAGCAGAAAAAGTAATTTTTGAATATGTTATTAAAGGTTTTTATGGAAGGTGGTTTTGCTTTTTTGTCATTACTGAAGGCCATTTGGTTTTTTACACAGCAGTGACTGTAACAAAGTACTGACTGATGTTCTGGCAAAATTCTCAGCAAGCCACAGTAAATTAATTATTTTCCCTTCTTGAGCATTATGTACTGATGCTCAACTGCCATTGAACAGTTACTCTAGATCAGTGGGTAACAGAGGGTTGAGCGTATATGTGAGCACTGGGGAGGTAGTGAAGGATCTTCCTTGATGAAGGCCACTTCTGTATTTAACTGTCATGTTGGCAACCCTCCTGGTCTTGCTTGGAGTGCAGTCCTTGCGACAAATGACCAGTGACTTTGGTAGGTGGGGGTTTGACTTCATACCATTTCTTTTTTGGTTTACTTCCCTGTGCTCCAGTGGTTATGTGAGAATCTCATCTTTCTCTCTCTTTCTCCTTTAAAGTAAATCAATAATCCTCAAGGTGTGGAGAAAATTTTGAAAATAGGACTTCAGAATATGCGAGGAGTGAAGAAGCAAAGGTGGAGGAACTTGAGCATGTTATATAAATCAATTGTGTAATTTGGAGTTTGAAGCCAAGATTATTTTTTAATGCTGAGAGTAGCAGTGTTAGTAAGTGCTTTCTTATTACTGATGTTGGGGACAATGTAAAAATTAAGTTTCTAAATAAAAAAAAATGTGTAAATCCTCATTCAGCTTTGGCTATACTGCCTGTGCTTCTGATCCTGGTGGTGTGGCCAAGATAAATAGAGCTGTGTCGTTACGTGAATGACCCATTTGTGGCTGAAAGAATTGGCAACAGTGTTAGGAGTCAATTTGCGTGAAAGAATTGCTGTGAACATCTAATTAATAGAATTCAGGCCATTTTAGTGTTCAGAAATAGTATAGGAACAAAATATTTGCATTGTTTTCCCTTCGTGCCTGCTACTTGTAAATGTTTTTCACATGTTTTTATACCCAGTTTAAGTCCTGGGAATAACTCGGGAATAATTCATTACACCTGTTCTATCAGATGGTGAATGATTACGATTCAGAGAGACTGGCTATATGGGTGATTGCATAAATAATGTCATTTCTCTTTTCTTGATCAGATGGTTGTTCTGCAACACCTTGTGCTCCATGATTGGAGAAACCATAGTCATCAGCTCAAGTTTTGCTTTGCACAAACATCTGAATAGAATACTTTTTGATACAAACAGACTGAAGAAGTAAAAAGTGTTGCAGAAGTCAAAACAAAAATTCCTGAATTTTGTAGATTTTCCTTAATGCTCTCTTGAGTAATCAGCACCAAAACCATTATTTCCTGAACGTTCTGTAGAGCCACCTTCTTTCCTGATGTGGGTCTGTAGTCTGGAATATCATTCATTGATACAGCAAAGCTGATGAGATTAAAACATCAGACTCAGTCTAGCCTTCTGTGGCACTCCTTTTATGGTATTGTTCGAAACTGGGCTCAGTCCTCTAGAAATGGTGTCAGAAATGCCAGACAGAGGGAAATGATAATTTCCCTAAGCCTGCTGGCTACACTTGCTAATAGAGCCCATGTGCAGTCATCTGTCTTTGCCACAAGGGCATCCAGCTGACTCATGTTTCCCACTTTGGTTCACCAGAACCCTTAAGTCTTTTTTGGCAAAGCTGCTTCCTTGCTAGTTGGTCCCTACTCCATATATTTCCATTATTGCATGTGGGATGCAGGACTTCACACTTGTCATTTCTGAAATTCAGGAGGCTCTTATCAGACCATTCCTCCAGCCTTTTGAGGTCTCTCTGAATAACAGCTCTGCTCTCCAGCATATTGACCGCCAACTTGGTACCATCTTGCTGAGGCTGTACTCCATCCCACTGTCCAGGTTATTCATAAAGACATTCCACAGTATTAGCCCCAATATCAGTCCCCGAGAGACTCTGCTAGAAACTGGGCACCAGTTGGAATTTGTACCACTGGTCACCATTCTTTGAGTCAGGTGTGCAGTTAGTTTTGCACCTGCCATGCCCACTTTTCTAGTCCCTCTTACACCATTTTGGCCATGTAACTTCAAGAAAAGATCTGTCTCAAATAAGGGACTCTTAATCATCTACACTTCTACTCCCACCCCCAAACAAAACCTCCTCCAAACAGTAAGAAAAAGTCCTTGTTCAAGTTCACGAGAAAGATAACTCTAGAAAAACAATTGCTTTTGTGGTTGTGCTACATGCTTGATGTCAAGTTCTCCAAATACAGTATGTACACCATGGTCACCATGCTGTCTGGTTGACAGTCAGGTCCAGGATCTTCGTCAGAAGCCCCAACTCCGCAGCTCAGGTATGTGGACACGCTCACCCCAGTTTGACCTCCCTCTTCTCAGGCGAATATGTGTCATCTAGCAAATGGAGATTATTTTGGCAGTCATTAATCTGTAGATCTGATTCATCACTAACATGACTTCTCTGAATGTATGTGTCCATCCTGTTGATTGCAGGGACAGGGCTCCTGTTGCCATCGCTCCTTCCCTTTAGCAGCTGTTGCCAGGGCTGAGGCTCATCGCTAATCTCCTTTGCTGAAATCTACGGGCAGGATTGTGACTAAAAAGTAGGTGTGATTGATTGCTCAACACTGAGGGGGAGCTTTGAGACCAACACCCATGTGGACACGTTCAGTGCTGTATGCTAGCACGATGATCATATTAATGCTTTACACAATGTATGGGAATTACAAGTGCTGAGCAAGAAATTTTGACCAAGGAGAGTTTAGGAAAAAATAAGTAATGTGAGTCTTTCAGTCTGTTTAAAAGGTGTTGCCCATTATGACCCTTATCTGCTTACATTTTATTTCTTCTGATCATTTTGACACCCCTTCTTCACTTTCTTTGCATTATTCTTTCCATTACTTCTGCCATCAGGTTCTACTCCTCCTGTTAGGAACAGGATGTGTGTTTTTAAATACAGATTATTCTGTTAACGTATGGGTGAAAGTGTTGCAGCTGTTCGCTGTTTAGGTATTCAGACCATGGAGACAGTCTGAGGGCAGGTTTCTTGTTAGCAGGCTTCTCAAAACTTAATTTAGGATAACGTGAAAACTTTGGTTGAATCTTAATGAACTGCAGATCAGGGCTTGCTGGAGCCCTTTCGGTCAATTTCAGCAAAATGAAAATGCTGTTGCAGTTTATGATATCAAATAGTTCTTGTTTACTATGGTAACTATGTGGAAGAGCTCCAGTTTATAACAGAGCAAAAGCTCTCTGGAATGTTAACAGTCAGAAATAGATACCTCTGGACACTTGGACATGCCTGGAATTACCCAAATTGTGTTTCATGCTTCAAGAAAGTCACTCCCTGGGTGTGTCACTGCAGGATTTAATGAAAAGGTTGAAAGACAGGCATCCGATATTTTTTGTTTTTTTCTAATATAAAGTGCAGTGTGTGAAGTTTAAGCATCAAACATTGAAATAGTTTAAAAAATATGTTTAGACTGTCAACCTAAAAGCAAAGAATTTACAGGAAAATTAAAGTTGGGTAGGCATGAGGAGCTTTTAGATTCATAATCCATTTGCAGAAAGTGCTTTATCTGAAAGAAAAGGAAAAGAAATGAACAAAAAAAATTTGGTATTTTTAAAGACAACATGTTTGAATGCTGTGGAATATGGACAAATATAGACCAGGCTGTAAATTAGACCAGTGGGGCTGCTTTTCCCTCTGGAACACCACCAGTCCAGGCTGCTGGGGTGCAGTTTCCCGATAGGAGAAGGCAAGTGGTGCCCCAAACATATGATTTGTGGAAAAAAGAAGCTGTGTTTGGGAAGACAGTCATAAATATTTTTCATTAGTATCTATACGCTTGGGTCATCTTTGTATGTGTTGAAGAGCACAAGTATGTTAAGTATTTAATAAATACATTTTAGAAGATGGAGAGATGGGTTTGGACATGCTGCATTTCAATGCAAATGACACAAAGCTCCCGAAGGATCCTGTGCATGCTTTGTCCTTAAATCTAAGCGCTGTTCTCTTTGACTCAAATAATTACAGTTTCCTTGGTGATCTTCATGTGTCAAGCACTGAAGATTCAACTTTTTGTTAATCCTTTTCTATTTTAAAGAAAGTATTCTTAACAAGAATCATCAGTGCATGCCAAAACCATGTTATTAAGTAACAGGTGGTCCAAGTGTAGGCTTTAGAGTTAGGGTATCCAAAGTTTTTTGCTTAAACAGACACTGCACTTACTAGACTTAGTTACAGGTACTAGAAATGACTAGAAATTATGTCTTCTCATTGTATTATTAAATAAGAAAAAATTTCCATATACTGTTCTGTGAGATTGTAACTGATTTTCAGAGTTAGGAATGTGCAGGTAATTGCATATACCTAAAAAATGAAAACAGAGGAGCTAAAAAAATCGTATGTGTATGTAATTTCTAAACCCCATGTCTTTTGTTTATTAAGAAGTTTTACTCTTTATGGACTTGCTACTCATGAATTCTGTGGGGTTTTTTCTATTTATTTGCAAGTAGACTTTGTCCCTCAGCTACTCACGTGAGACTGTTCTCTTCAAACCACAGGATCACCATAGTAATCCTGTTAAAAACCCTTAGTGCTGTGTGTATGTCCCAGTGCAACTGGAGGGATACTCTGTGCAGGTAGTACTGTTCTTGGCATAAGATGGAGAGGAGCAAGTTGAGTTTCAGAGTCCAGGCAGAGGCCTAGATATACTAGCTGTTGGGTGAAAACATGTTTTATTTAGCAAAGAAAGGAAATGTAATATGATAGCGTCCAGAATCCTCTAAGTACAAATCCAATAATGTTAATCTTATAAAGTACTTTTTTAGTGCAGATACTCATTTACTTTCACTGTGGTGTTTGTCCTTATCCTTGGCAAAAAAGTGTGGCTGGAAATGAAATTAGCAAGCTGTTTGCAGTGATATTTACATGAAGAATATGCAAAAAGGAAGAAAGGTACCTGGCAATAAAGAGGGACATAAATAAATTTGTCTCCCAGACCTGACAAGACATGCTATCTGGACTGAAGGACTTGCACACTAAATTCAGGTAATGAGAGCAGCAGTTGAGAGAAGAGGAAAAAGAGAGGGCAGCGATGCAGAAGTCATGCCATGTTTTCATCCATGTGATCATATGCTCACACACTCATGAAGGTGTGGACACCGAAGACAAGTTGCAATTGTGACACTTTTTTGAAATATTTTCCCTTCAATACAAGGAATTTGGAGCAAGATCTAGAGCCAGAGCAAGGGAAATGTTTGGGAGGAGGAAGGTCCAAGTGTTGAAGGTGGAAGAGCAGATGTGTGACGGCTGGGAAGGGTTGTCTCCGTTATCTCCAGGGAAGCTGAAGCTCCCTGCTGGAGAGTCCAGCTGCAGATGTGGCTGGAGGGCTGGGGAGCGGGCAGAGCTGTGGGGTCCAGCTTCCCATGCAGCCACCCTTCATGGAGACCCGGGCAGGCCAGGCAGGGAAAGCAAGAAATCCTCTGCCCATAGGATTTTTTGTTTTCATCATCCTCACGACTGAGGAGGCCACCTGAAACATTTGACAGAACGAAATATCAGTCCTGCTTGTGTGGATGCTCAGAGCATCAGAAGGAGAAGTTGGAGCTGATCTGATTTTGTCATCATACACAGTACCTCACCTGGGGTGCACGCGAAAATGCACCATAAATACAGTCACATTCATGTTCCAACGTGCTCAAAGCAGATACACTTCTAATGAGCTTGAGGAATCTGTAGGATATTCTTAAGTCTGAAGAAAATTGATCCCATAAATTTAGTTTGAAGGCGACTCTGTCATGCTGTGGCTCTGCCCTGGGTGGGAGGGGGAAGATGCAGAGACCTCCTGCGTTTTGGTTTTTCCCCTTTGCCACGTTGGACATCTAGATGCTGTACCCCAAAGTAACGCCCCTCCCAGCTGATCTTTCAACCACTTCAGAGCCCAGGCACCGGCCATTCCCCGCTTCCTTCCTTTAGAGACAGCTTGTGAGGTTTCTGCTTGGACTGGGAGAGTAGTGGAAAAGATTCTGATTGTAGTTTAAATTTGTGAAGCCCGTACTGAGGGGTGACATGTAATTAAGTCACAATTGTCTTGTGTAAACTATGTCGGTCGTGAATGGAAACATAGTAAAGTATAACAGGATTTCTTTTGTTAAATATTCTAGTTATTTATGTGGCCTTGCAAAGATGATAAAAGCTGCTGGACATTTTCCCCATCCTGTGAAGTAGGGCTCTCTTCGTTATCTACCCTCAGATCACCTGTATCACAGAACTTACGGGTTTTTTTGCCTGTCAGACAAACATAATTCAGCTTTTAACAGTCTTGCAGTCAGAGTAGTTCCTCTCTCCTATTTCCTGTCTTTTTACTAAGCCATCAGATGGCAGCAACTCCATCATTAATTATCAGTGATGGAGGAGCAAGTTTACTTTAATATCTCCTTTGAAGTTTGCCCAGGAGGAACAGAGTAAAGGCGGGGGCAGCTCCACAGGTGGCACTTGCTGCCCCGAGGTCCAGAGCCAGCTCCCCACACGAGGTCGTGTGCTTGCGTGGCTCTTGGCTGCAGAAGGGAGGCTGGCAGCTCCTGCCTTGCTAGCAGATCCCTTTGGAAACGTCCCCAGTGAGAATACCTTCCTAGCAGCCAAACGAGTTGCTCCTGGCAGAAGGATGATCTGCGTGTGGCATGGGGAGGTGTGGCTCTTTGCGTGCTGTGCTGTAGGTAAAGGTCTTCTGTAATCACCTCTTAATTATATTACATTAGTTCCCATCCTGTTTTCTTGGAGCCTGTAGCCAGAATTTGATGTTCACTTTCCTATATCCATCTGATAAATGGTGACATAGATTTTTTTTGTTAGAGACATTGACTGATTTCCTTCAATCATCTCCTGAGGCAGTTACCAATTTCTTAATGATGAGAAATGCTTGGCTGATACGTGTTTGGCAATCTGATACTCAGTTGTAATTATGAACTATCAAGAATATACTTCCTTAACATTTATGATCTTTAAAAAAAATAATCTCCCAGTTGTCTTCTCAGTTAGAAAAAAAAGTGAGATAGTGACAGGATTGAGTAAAGGTTGTTCCAAAAACCATTGCCCTGGGGGATCTAGAGAGCTCTGTGCTGAGAGCTGCTTTTCTTCTTCTGTTTCCGGTGATGGCATTCAGAAGCATATAATTTAGGACATTAATATTTTCCATAGAGATATATATATATAGA
>NW_010305618.1:19769-54199 GCF_000700745.2 Antrostomus carolinensis | reverse complement strand
TTCCTCCCCGCCGGTGCTAAATCAACAAGAAAGGTTCTGTGTCCCCGGGGCCTGCCTGGGCATTAACATTTCCCACAGGAAAAAAATAGTTAAAAAATAAAAACAATGGCAAAAGCAGGTGAGTGGACGAGTCAGCGTTTGCCTCCCGATGGCTTCTGTAAAAACACTGAACTCAAGGCAGGGCACAGCCCTTCAGTGTTTAAAAAGTAGATTTCTCTATTAAAGGGCACAAGTTACAACATTTATTAATGTTTATTCCAAATTGAGGAATGCTCATGTGCTGATTTATGGGTTTAGGGTTTTTCTCTCCCTCTGCTAAAGTGAACATCCATAAATCGGGCCCCTCACTCCAAGAAGGACATGGAGGTGCTGGAGCGTGTCCAGAGAAGGGAACGGAGCTGGGGAAGGGTCTGGAGCACAAGTGTGCTGAGTTCCCTTGTGGCTGAGGGAACTGGGGTTGTTGAGCCTGGAGAAAAGGAGGCTGAGGGGAGACCTTGTGGCTCTGTGCAAGTCCCTTGGAGGAGGGTGGAGAGAGGTGGGGGTGGGTCTGTTCAACCAAGGACCAAGGGACAGGACAAGAGGAAATGGGCTCCAGTTGTGCCCAGGGCAGTTGAGATGGGATGTGAGGAAGAATTTCTTTGCTGAAAGGGTTCTGAGGCATTGGAAGGGGTTGCCCAGGGCAGTGGTGGAGTCCCCATCCCTGGAGGGATTGAAGAGTCGTGTAGACACAGTGCTGAGGGACATGGGTTAGTCGGGGACTTGTCAGTGTTGGGTTCATGATTGGACCTGATGATCTTACAGGTCTTTTGCAGTGTTTGTCTGATCTTTATAGGACTGAGCTTTAGCCTGTCATTCAGCACTAGCACGTGAAGCCAGGCTAGTTGATTTTATATGGAAAATACAAGATGTTCAAGTGGAAATTACTTCTGTGGCGCGGTTACTTAATTGGTGATGGGCACTTGCTTATTCAGGAATTGTTTCCTTATGATCTTTCTGTTGAGCAGCCACTGAGACAAGAAAAATTTTCTTGTGTTCTTTTCCTTAGCTACTAATCTTGGAGTTTCTCCATTCTCCGTTTTGGTCTTGTATTAGGAAGTGCTCATAGTTTTAGAATTTACATTGGTATTGCTTCACAGTTTAATTTCTGGATAAGAGAAGAATATACTTTCATTAATACGGAAATATATTTGTGAGACTGTAATTTTCTTTTTTTTTGTTTGTTTTTGTTTTTGTTTTTTTTTTTTTTTGTTTGGTTTTTTTTTTAGAACCGGTGTTTACTTCATATCCTTAAATTGGGAGCATTTTGGTGCCCATGACATTTCCACTTGAGTGGCAGCTTCTACGTGGAAAAGTTGTCACCCTTCTAATGTAAAGCCAAGTTTCACAGAGCTCTCTGCATAGAGCTGCATATGGATGCTGCCTCCTCCCCTGGCTGGAAACAGAACAGAGCCTGAGAAAGCCAAGTTTGCTTCTGCGCATCCTTACAAGGCTTTCTCTTGGGGCGAGAAACATCAGAACGGTTCCTGCGTCAGGAGGGGGAAAAGGAACTAGGTTAGAGTTAGTAGGAAAGTACTGAAACTTATCTGAAAGATCCTGGTCTAGCCTGTCTGGCAGCCAAATACAGTGCAGCGTGATGTTCAGGGCTCAGTGGCTCTAGAGATGGGAGGAAAAGCACCTGGGAGGGCTCTGTAAGGCTCTGGCCTCTTTATCTAGCACGTAGTAGCCATTCCTTCTGCTTCTGTCTGCAGGCATTGATAGCAACGGATGACAAAAAGTCTTTGGGTAGTGATGTGGAGGTAGATCAATAGAAAATGTCATGTCTGGTAAATTACGTCATTGCAAGTATTTAATCTTTGCTTTTCTACCTCTGTGCCCTTCCTATCTTCCCCTGAAGTGCTGTGTGCTTTTCCAGTTCCCTGGGAGCAAGGGCTTAATTAATAAAACAGAAATCCTAGAGCAGTTGCTCACATGGAATAACGGTTTTATCAAGCATTTGAATCCTTTTCACTGCTGTAAATTCTGCTCCTGTTCTTGCTCAGCTGTGTTTCTCTGTTACCAAAGTCAGTTTTCTGTTTCTTGCCGTCTCCTTCTGCTCCCAGCGCCTCTTCCTTCAGGCGTGCTGCCTCATGGCTCACTTCCCCCTTTCTCTTGTGTACTTCAGTGAATTAGAGAGTCCTTAACAACAACTCCTGTTTCCCTATATATCAACAACCTTTAGGAAAAGCCTGTTTCCCAATACATCCTCTGTGCTGGAAACCTCAGACCAGCACATGGAGCAGAGGACCAGGGTGACCTGTTAGCTCTCTAGCACTGCACACTGTCTGTCAGACTCCTGCAGAACAGCTTACCCCTGGTAAACGAGTACATTATCCTAACGAACGGGCTGGAATTAGCTATGTAGCACGTGCACATTTTGCACAGCTAGGGTGCCGCGTCACTGTGTCCTAGTGCAATAGTGCTGCTCAAAAATACACTGAACTGTACCAGAAAAACTGACACAGCAGCTGTTTGTGATTGCAAACGGATTTAAGCTGGTTCTTAAGTAAATGGCTTATGAAAATAAGCACCTTATTGCCATTTTGTTTGCATTTCCATTTATTTTACAAGGCATCGTTCACACAATGAGAACAAGGTACTGATCCAAACAATTCTGTAACAATTAAAAAAGTAAACATTTGTTGTGACCATGTACATTGAATTGCACTTTTAATAACAAGCATTACACTTATATTTCCATAGTATACTTTATATAATACGTGGATTCATTACACCAGAACTGGCAGTACTGAACTGTTCTCAGTTAAAAGTCTGATGTTGCTGTGATGCTCTTTTTTCCCTAACTCTTTAGGATTTGCAAACCTGGGACACACTCAGATAAAAGGTGCAATTCCAAACGTGGAAAACTTCATTGTAATGGAGTCAGAGCTTTGGAGATGCTCTCCATTTTCCATGTGCTGAAGTGAATCCACCTGGAATGGCAGACTCTGAGGGATCTGGCTCATACTTGATTAGACCCTTCTCTGCGTTCGTGTGCCATCTTCTCCCTGTTCAAAGATGCCAGAGAATCTTCTTGCCTGGGAAAGTAACAGTTCCCAAAGCTTGAGAGAGCTCCTGGCACAGCTTTTGAAGGTGGTGTCAGTACCAGTGCAAAGCCAGGGATTACTGGAAGGAGGGAAAGTGGGATCTGGAGAAAAATCTGAGAACGTCTGCTCTTGTTTCCATTGGTAGTACCATCCATGTATTATATAAAATACAAAAATAAGAGAAACTGATAGGAAATTAGTACAGCCCAGGATTCTGGTGGTATCAAATCACAAATGACATTTCTGATACCGAATCCTTTAGATGTATTTATCCCCTTGTGATTCAGTTTCCTATATATTATTCTATATATAAGATATAGTTTTCCAAAGATACAGATATATATTCCTTTACAGGTTAAATAAAAGCAAGTCCCACCAAATAAGAAAATAAGAGGAAGTAATGTCCTAATTATCTACCCATATCTTTTTTTTTTTCTTTCTCAGGTAAAAATAGCATGAAATACATTCAGTAGCAAAGCAGTTGGAATCCAGGGGAAATGGAGAGCCCTGTATTCCTGGAGCATTAACCTGTACGTGTTAAGTCACGATCCTGAAATAAATTACATAGACTTCTGACTTGGGAAAGAAAGGATCTTGATCAACACTGAGTGTTATTTATCCAGTTGCAAATTCTTTTCATTTCCCCAAACCCATCTCTGGGTTAGCCCAGGTTGAAAGGCTGCTGTGATGTATACCTAACCTAACTTGAAAGGTCCCAACATCAGCGTGTCATTGTGTCTCCTCTTAGTAGTATTACTTGGAAGGAGGTACTGGGACAGCTCCCAGTAGGATATTAGCATAACAGACAGACAAATCATTTAGTTCAAGCCTTTGTGTTTGCAAGAACACCACGATGCCTGGTGCTGCATGTGCTCACAGCCCCGGCTGTACATGGCATCGCGTGTCTCCTGCAGCCAGTTGTTTGCAGAAGGGCCTGCTCTGCAGGGTTCAGCCCAAAGAGAAACACCTCTGCCCTGCTCTTCACACTCCGACAGTAAGGTGTACTAAGGTTTTTCTCTCCAGCAGTTGGAAGAAAACCACCACTGTAAGACAAGAGTGGTTTTGTTTTCAATGCCACAGGTATTTAGGCTTATTAGGTTATGCAGAAGTATGCCAATTATCCCTGAGTCTAACAGAAAATCAAAATCAGAGGTATAGTTCTCCCACACATCCAAGTAGTGTCACGGATTTCACTGCAGCTACTAAATAAAATACTTACAACCTGTGGAGAAAGCATGACTCTCTAGCTTCCAAGTACTGATACTTCAGTGCCAGTAAATTAAGATTTTTATTTACTCCTAAATGGCCACATTCAGTCAGTGAATGACATGGTGACTCTGAAGTCAATGGGATACTTCATGCTTTGTCAAGGGGCTGAATTCCTGCTGTTCTCCACTTTCTTTTTATCTCCCTCTAAATAACCTGGGTTTAGAGTTGTTTTTAGCACACTGGCACAGATGAAAGCATCTATCTAAAAAGAAATTTCAAGGGCCAACCAAGAGAAGTCCTTTAAAATGTCTAACAAGGAAAAAAAAATTGTTTACCTATGTAAGCAAGGTAACTGAGCTGTAGCAAATTAGAGAATACACTAATTAATGGGCAGGACAAGGATGTGTTTGTCAGCTGGCAGTACTGACTGTGTGGCTGGCTACCCTTCCTGAGACTGGTTTTGCTAAACATTAATGCATACAGACCTCAGGGATTTGGGATTTTCTTGGATTAACACCACACATTATATTTTCTGTTTTACCGTTTTTAATTCTTGCAGGGTACATTTAGAACTTGTTAAACTCGGTGAAAAAAAAAAGTCCTATTACTTTAGACAAGTTTGATTCACAAAGATAACACAAGACTAGTTCACAGATGTGCCATGTAACTAAATCAGCCTTGCTTCATTTATCCTGTAAAGTGTTAAAAGTAAAAACAACTTATTTTTAAAGTGAAAAAACCACTTTTTTGTTTTGTTTTGTTCATATTGGGCATCTCAGATGGATCCAACAAGATAAAACAGTTGTACTAAAAATATCTTTGGAGGTTTGACCCTCATCAAAGTAAAGGCTTTATTTCAGAACTGTGCACTCTCAATAAAATTAAAAAATAAGATTTAGTTTCCACATATCTATTTATAAAATTCAGATTAGTTTTAATATAAGTTCGATGTGGAAATATAGTTTAATACTGACTCAGGAAAAAAAAAAGATTAACCACTCCAGACTTAGGAGCTATGTTAGCTGTTCCAGTGCCACATGAGAATAACAGTTTCAGTGAGACTGTGATGACGTGTCCTGCTGAAAGCTGAACAAGGAGGCAGCTATCCCTGACAGTCAGTCAGTCTGGGATGTGTGTGCACGTAGGTAGCTCTGTCACATGCTGCCAGATAAAAAGGGGTAATTAAAACCCCGATTTGTTTTCTCCCAGGAAGCTGTTTCCCAATAGAATGTAGGGTCAGCAGGTAGAATTTGAGCTTGCCTGGTTTAATCCCTCCCACAGTCTTGCTCCTTTCCTTGTTTCTGAATATAACTGTGCTTATTCATCAAGATAATGCCATAGAATTATTTTTGTTTATTCTTTCAGTAATGTTGAGAAGACCCAGTTTCCACGGAAATATTACTCTTCCCAATGCCACTGCTACAAGCGCTGCCGTGGATCTACAGATGGAAGGTGAAAATTGTTTACTGCCTTTATGTCATTGCCAAGAGTGATAAATACAGCCATTGCTTTCTGAAACTTTTTTTGCTGATGTAAAGCAGCTTCCATCCTACAAGGTTTTGAAATCGTCATGGCTAGCAGGTAGCAGACACATTTTTTGTCACAGAAAGTCAACTTCCAGAGTCAGAGAGCTGCTACACTGAGAGAGACGATGTTGTGTCAGAGCTAGTTCCATGAAACGTGGTGAGCTTATTTAGCACGTCTTTTTTGTGAACTGGGGAAGTCCCACTCCCATGACTGGACCCTTTGAGATGATTTAACTCACTAACTTGGCAAAAGACTAATCGGGGGGGGAAAATCCACCTACTTCTGTTTTTTTTATTTTAATAATCTCCAGTAAGTGCCAAAGCAAGGACAAGGACACAACTGTACAACAGGGAGCAGGAGGGTCGAGATCTTTGAGCAGCAACAAGCTGTTAACTCAGCTGCTCAGGGAATCACAGTCTTAACCATTTTTAAAAATTATTATTATTATTACTGCATTTTTCCAGTCAAGGTTTTAAATACACTTCTGAGTATGATTTAAGATAAATGAGAAATGTGGACACTTGTCAAACCATCAGTGTCGCTCATTGGCACAGTGCTCTCAAAGGTAACAGTCAAATGTATTCTTACACGTCAGTTCACATGTGTGATGCGGATCATCGTCAGTGTGAAGGGTACTGGTAAGTGAATGACTAATGCTAGGTTCAGACAGTCACAAGAATGGAAACATTTATGCAAATATTATTAGCAAGAAAGCCAGGGAAAAAAGATTTTTGTTCCTATTTGCAAAAGAAATGACTTCTGCTTTTTCTCCCCTTTTTTCTCACTGTATTAGTATTTCCAGATAATCACTGTTCTTGCAGGTACATTTTAAACTATTAACATTGTTTTACTCCTTACTCTTAGGAGAGAATTTAGTTGCACAGTTGTGTCAGAATAGTGATTTTATTTTGATCTCTACTTCAAACAGCTGCCTGCCTTTCAGAATCATTCCTCTGGCACAGGTAACATTAAATTGGTACTGCCCTGTTTAAAATAATTCACAATTATGCTTGACAACAAAGCACAGGATGGTTATCATAAAATTTTATTGTACAAAACTGACAAGATATGGCATTCCTTAGAATTAAAAAAAAGATCAACACAGAACTAATGTCCCTGGAACAATTTTGTAAATGGAACAAGTAATACACAACCTTTAAGTCCAGCAATGCTATTTACCTGCAAGACCATCTTTAGACATGACAAGTATAATTAAAAAAATATTCCATCAGTTCAAGCAATAGTTTAATTTTCCTTGAAATAAGTATTTCTATAAACACTTTTATGTTCAATCAAAACAAATGCTTTTGAATTTTCTTACCTTAAGAGATACAGAAAAACCAGACAGGTTTGGGAATCATCAGAGAAGTCTACCCCATGGGAAAGTCTAGGTTTTTGTATTCCACTTGAAAATGTTTGTTTTTATAAAAATAAGTAATACCAAAGTAGCATTTCCTAACCAAATACTTCTAGCAAACAGATCTTAAGCTTCTGTGATGTTTTATTCATCAGTGCAGCACAAGCCTTTTGGGTTTTTTATTTGATGCCTCGTTTCTGTGTCAAATTCCGAATTTGAATATAGACCCAGGGAAAAGTTTTCATTACTTTTATTCATAAAACCTACCCTTTATTGCACAGGATTTACAAAAGGGCAAAACTATGCAAGGTCTGCACTCTGCTCCTCAGCGAAAACATGAAATACATGTTGAACAGTTTTCCCTTTATCCCAGTGGAAGGAATTATTTCTTGGAATTCTTAATATAAGCATGAAATAAAAAAAGGGAACTAGGTAACTTTATGTTAAATTCCAGTTCAGCTTAAACAACAGTGCTACAAAGAACTGGACTACTTGCATTTCTGAAGGAAAAAACAATCAAAACTAGGAAATTATCAGGGAAGCTGATAAAGGATTGTGCCAAGAGAGCACAAGACTATCTCTGCTACGGCCTAAGCTTTACAAAAAGTGCTTCTCTGCAGGACGCAGTCCCTGCGATAAACTTCTGAGATGGTCCCAGGGCAGAAGTGATCCTAGACACCCGCACACACGCTACTACTTATGACACTGTGCTTTCTACAAAGAGATGATGCTTCAGGACTTTACAGCTTCCATTATCTCTCTTCCTCCAGAAGAAGAAAAAAAAACCTTCTATGCAAGATAAAAATAATTAGTCATGTATTAAAGACCTAGTTTTGAAGTATTTATTTAACATCTAGTCATATAAAATAAAGTGTAAAAGTATGAAGGTATCAGAACGTGGCTTTCAGCAAGGCAGTTTGGGAAGTAAGAATTCAACAGAAAACAGGAATTATTTTCCCCCCTCCCTTCCTTTGAAAAGGGTCACATCAGAATGAATGAAAAACACCGAAGAATTTCACTTCAAGCCTGCACTCCTGCCTTTTGTCCTTTTCCCCAAGAGGAGAGACCACTGGAAGAATCCTCCAGGGTTTCAGCTGTGTTGTTCTTTGTGCTCTGGTAGTGGGTCTGGCTGGAACTATGTACTGCCCTCACGGGGCGGCAGGGGCGGCGGGGGCTGCTGCGCTGGCTGCGTGCCTGTGGCCGTTTTGATAGAGTTCAGGGTTTTGCTAAACCAAGAGTTTTTGGCAGCTTGGATTTCATTCATAAGGGCTCCTCTCTGGTGTTCCAGCTCCTAAGAAAGCAGAATAGTCAGAATTGATCAAAAACCTAATTAATGAACAAACCAAAAAGCATCCTCAAACTCAGTCCCTGCAAGCCAGCACTTTCCTTGTAACCTCCCAGGCACTGGGGAGAGAAGACAGGTTGAAATTGTGGAAACAGCAGAAGATATTTAAATATACAAATAAAAACTTATTTTATTTTCCTTTTTTTTCCTTTTCTCTTTTTCCTTTTCTCTTTCTCCCTTTTCCTTTCCTTTCCTTTCCTTTCCTTTCCTTTCCTTTCCTTTCCTTTCCTTTCCTTTCCTTTCCTTTCCTTTCCTTTCCTTTCCTTTCCTTTCCTTTCCTTTCCTTTCCTTTCCTTTCCTTTCCTTTCCTTTCCTTTCCTTTCCTTTCCTTTCCTTTCCTTTCCTTTCCTTTCCTTTCCTTTCCTTTCCTTTCCTTTCCTTTCCTTTCCTTTCCTTTCCTTTCCTTTCCTTTCCTTTCCTTTCCTTTCCTTTCCTTTCCTTTCCTTTCCTTTCCTTTCCTTTCCTTTCCTTTCCTTTCCTTTCCTTTCCTTTCCTTTCCTTTCCTTTCCTTTCCTTTCCTTTCCTTTCCTTTCCTTTCCTTTCCTTTCCTTTCCTTTCCTTTCCTTTCCTTTCCTTTCCTTTCCTTTCCTTTCCTTTCCTTTCCTTTCCTTTCCTTTCCTTTCCTTTCCTTTCCTTTCCTTTCCTTTCCTTTCCTTTCCTTTCCTTTCCTTTCCTTTCCTTTCCTTTCCTTTCCTTTCCTTTCCTCATAAAATCTTTCTGGAAGTTCACAGATATACAGCAGTAGAGGTATATGCTCATTTTTGGAACAATTTATTGCATGATTCAGCATTATTTTGACTGAGAACAAGGAGGTTAAGGAGACTGCCCTGCTGCACTTGGATTCCACCTACCTGGATTTTGCACTTGGCTTCCACAAGCTGCAGTTTGGTCTGTGCGAGTTCCAGCTCCATCTCTCTCAGCTGCTTCTTCAGTGCGTCCTTCTCATCATCTGTTTCTATGCCTTTATTCTCCGTGCTGACAGCAGGCAGCTTCAGTGCCCCCTCCTTACTGAAAATCTCACTGCAGTGTTTGCAGGCCATCACTTTACCCTGAAACACCCAGAAAGCTCATTTTTAATCCACTTTACAGGAGCTGCTGTGCTTCCTGGAAGAGGCATCTTTATGTTAGACTGCTTCTCTGTCACTAATACTCAAATTAGCACTGCAGTTTTCATATTTGACATGCAAAGAATTTGAGAAGTTAGTGAAAAATTTCCAGGGTATATTAACCAGTATAAAAAATTCCTAAAAGCTAATTAGCATGCTCTAAGCACAGAGACTTTGCTCCTAGATTAGGATTGCTCCAGCCTTCTTGCTACCAAAGCTTTGTAATATTTTGCAGTATTTACACCAGCACAATTCACAGGAGTAAATTACATTCTAGGGACTTTTTGTCTTCCATAAAAGCACTTGACCAAATTAATACAGATTTTGATATTTTAATGAATGCCAGGGGGCTTTTCTGTATCTCCAGAAGCAAGTGAGCAGGCTGTACTCCCTACAAGGGCTGAGACTGTCCTGGTGGAGCCTGTTCAGCATCACAGGGGACAGCCCTTTTTGACACCTGACACACAACAGTAAGGTTCTTCTGTGAGCAGAGAGGTGAACCAGTTACTCCTGGCTGAAGATGCAGCACAGCTGGCCTGGCTCTCACAAACTAAAATGGGATATTTATTGAACTATTTCAGCAGATTATAGGAACATCAATCCTAGAATTATTTTTTTATCAATAACATCACTAAAAAGCAACAAATCACGTTCAGCTTGAGTACTAAAGAAACAACTAGAACCTACAGCAGAGGGAAAACAATTCTGCCTACTCAGCAGTGACGAAGTAGAGGGCTGAAATTATTACCTGATCAGGAAACATTTACCTCTAGTGCAGATGTTCCTGGTGAGGGATTTTAGAAAAGGGAGAGGAACTGCTACAGAAATTCTGGGGATGGCCCAGGCTGTGCCAATTACTTAAAGCAACTCTGCTTAAATTATAGAAACTCAGATCTAAACACTGTCCAATTCAGGCAGTTCTGACCCCTCCACTGTGCACACTGGGGTAACAGAATCACAGAATTGTACTGTTTGGAAAAGACCTTTAAGATCACCGAGTCCAACCATAAACCCAACACTACCAATTCCACCTCTAAACCCTGTCCCTGAGCACCTCGTCTACCTGTCTTTTAAAATCTCACCAGGGAAGGTGCCTCCACCACATCCCTGGGCAGCCTGTTCCAATGCTTGACTGTCCTTTAGGTGAGGAAGTTTTTGCTCATATCCAGCCTAAACCTCCCCTGGGCTGGCTGCCCGTTGTGCCTACAACCATCAACCTCACCCTCGTCAGCATGCTCCCAGCAAAGAGTATTTCAAAGAGCAGAGTCACCATCTACTTCCACTTAAGTGGAAGCATATAATCCCCAAAGCCCATCCTAACAACACATTTTCTCTTCTAGAGGGCCTTTTTTTTCTCCCTTTCATTAAAACATCCAAGTAAATACTGTCTCTCTCTATTTCTTGCCAAGAGAATCCATTTCAACACGGGGAAAAAAAAAAGCCAAATACTTTATGTACTTGAGAGTTCTACCCTGTCTGAGATAAGATAAAGAACTGTGAAAGGAAATAAACCCTTTCATTAGTGACATCCCATGGAAAATGCCTGTGGGGCCATCAGTGCCTCTGGGTGGACACCACTGTTGGTGACATTAAACTTCAGTTCCCATTTTGTCCTGTATCCCTGGCATTTAGCAGTACTTGCATTAGAAACATCCCATATGTTGAGGCATCATTCTCACCTTCACAACTTCCAGTTCATCTTTACTAGCCGCTTGTTGTTTTTCCAGCCTGGTACTCAGCTGGGAACAAATCTGGAGCAGAAAAAGCAGTCTCTTAGCTAAAGTTTACTTTACTAAAATATAACCTGTGCTTTTTAACAATTATTTTTGTCAGAGCCAACATTTCTTAAATTCTGCCTCGCTCAGGTACATGCATCCCCCCCTTAACAAATCCACTGCTGCTAATAATGAGACTGAAAAACATTTGCAGTATTCAATAGAGAACCTGAACACAGAGACCGGAACATTTTATGGATTAATTGGTTTATAATGTTTACGCTGTGTTATGTCACAGAGCAAAGAAGCATTCACCCTACGGTACTAAAATTAGCTGGAAGACAGGTTATTCCTGATTCCCTAAATTAGGAGAATGTTAGGAAAACCACAAAAAGATTTATGACCAGTTAGCATGTTTGCTCGCTGAAAGCATGAAATTTAGTCTATCTGATTTAAAGGCTGAGATCTGCAACTCTGAAAATCCAGCTCTTGGAACAGGTTGAAAGAAGTCAACAAATAAATATGAGAAAGTGTGTCTAGAACAGCACCTGTTTATACTCGGCAATAATGGCTGTGGTCTTCTTAATCTCAGATTCTGCCTTCTCTAGCTGCTTCCTGAAGACTTCCTTCAGCTGGGAAATGAAGGAGAGAAGTTACATGGTACACCGAAAGAAATACTCAAAATGTGTCATCAGATTGTTCTCTCAAAGTCTTGCTGTGTTCACAACAGTTCCACACCTTTTCCATACCAAATTCCAGTTCTTCAGACAAGAGTTTGATTTATTCAATATACAAATACTTATTATATTCAGTTATAACCAAATATACTGTGATACAGTGTATCCCCCGCAGGGTAATTCTCTTTCTCTGCATTAAATGCTGGTACAGCGTGGTGCAGAGGACACCAAACGAGCATTACCATGAAGCAGATTTTACTGATTTTGGTTTTGTTTGCACACTGTCACAGATTGTTTGTTTATTTGGAGATGGAATGGGGAGAAGGATCTCTCAGCACAATCACTCCTCAGTAACAGGGAAAAAAACCCCAAACCTGGTTTGGTGTGTGGCGCTGTGTGAAAATACAGCTCACTCACCGTTCAGAACCACTAAATTTTAAGAGCTGTTTCAGTAGGAAAAAGACCTCCACTGCCTTGTTATAGCAAACAGAACTTGGCAACCTCCGTGTTAGAGACATACAGAGAATTAGTGCTTGATTGTTGTAGTCACTGTTGGCAAATGGCAAAAATAAAACCCAGGGTATGCCTTTTGCAACACACTTTTGTGTGTCAGTATTCAGCACGTTAGAGATGTAGGATTAAAAAAAACAAGACTGAATATTTTACAAATGAGTATGAGGCCAGGTCTAGTCAGCAAAAATTCTCCCAACCCTCAACTCGGTTCTGCTGTCGGTTCCAGCTTCAGACAGGAATGATCACAACTTTGTTTCAGCTGAATCCAGAATGGCCTCTTACAGGGCAACAACCCCTCCAGCTCCTTATTTAGATCATTAAAAGAGGTCTGATCATGTCTCCTTAGTCACGACTGCTCACCACCAGTGAAAATGATTATTACAATACTGGGAAGAGGATAAGGTCCAGAAAACTGAACTTTCAGAGCTCAACTAAAGGAAAACATTGAAAAACAGATTAAAAAAAAAACACAAATACCCTGGCACTGTGAATTTTTAATTGCAACTGCATTTTGAGGACAAAATCCTTTCACAACAGCAACGCATTCATGCCTTTCTGCATATCCTTTTGCTTGCTAAATGGGAAAACCTGGAGAATGCCTTACCTGAGCAGTTTCCTCCTCCTGCTTCCGCTTCTCTTCCTCAGTGTCCACTAGCTTCTGTTTGGTCAGGAGAAGTTCCTTGTTCAAAACATCCGCTTTGTCTTCAGCCTAGAATGAGAAATGCTGGTGTGAAGCAGATGTTATCTGTGCCTACGCAAGTGTGTTCGTATATACCTCTCAGAAATATTGCAGATTCAGGTTCCAGCGTTGCCTTTTCCTGCCCTCTGATGGCTAACCTAACCTATTTTTTTTTATCTGAAATTCCCTTTTCAAGCAGCTACTTTCTAAGTTATTCCATTATGTTTCAACAACTGTGCAAAAGGATCCTTTTGCCCAATGTTTACCTCTGCCCAGATGGCAAGTGAGCATAGATACTGTCTCCTACTACAAACCCGATGCAAACAATGATGTGTAGAATATTTTTGTTGGGAACAATGTTAATCTAAGTGAGGGCAGCATGATTTAGCTCCTGTGTAACTTCAGTTAACTCGTTCCATTTTTGCATCTGTAAGCAGGGAAAACAGATATTGCAGAAATCATTAGGTGCCTGCACTGTACCTTATGCAGTGTCTGAGCAAATACAGGTATAAAAGAGACAATCAGGACCACCAGATAAAATGTTTGGTTTATCAGTGCAAATAAGCATTATCTGGAGAAACTCAATACTGTGTGTGTGCTGGAGAATATGAATTTTCTCCTTTCTTTGAAGGGCTGAGCTTACGTTGAAACACACTGGGAATGCTTTGTTTTTGTGAGCACTATCCTCATCCATCACCGGGAGGGAAATGTATTTCTCAATGTCTGTTGATCTCCTAAACCAGGAGATACTCCCTGCATCCCACCACTCCTGTTCAGTGACTAGCTGCCAGAACAGGCACGGGTTGTGGTCAGACAGTACTTAGTTCGCTGAAAATCCAAGAGGGGAAATGTGTAAACACCACATAACAGTACAGGACTTGTCTCTGAGCTGCAGTTTGCTTTGCCACCACTGCCAGAGCTATTAGCTTATCTATCTGCCACAGTGTTAATTAATCATGAGGGTGTCAGTGGAGATTGTGGGTAGCAGAAGCAGCTCCACCAGGGCCACAACTGAAGAGATGGGTTGAGGATTGCTGCATTGCTCAGTGTGTATATGGCTGTATGGGAGAAAGGGAAACAAGCAGTGAAAGAACGGAAAATTGAGAAGGCTGACATCTTAAAACAAAAGAACTCGGGGATGACAAGGCTATTTTTGACGAAAGACCTAAGTTAAATCATGCTCTGAAGGAATGACACATCTTTCCTCCTTTTGTGTGTTCATTCCAGGTTCTCCAAGCAGCTGCAGATGAGGAGTGCAGCAGCACAAAGCTTTTCTTTCAGAGCCAGGTAACTGAGGCGGGGTGTGGGAAAACTTCATGGAGCCACTCTCGTCTACAGAATTACTGCTCTTTAGCAGGAGAGGAAGGAATGGAACTGGCAAAGGTAAGTGCTTGGCAGCTATGTCATGATCCTTGAGAGACAAACTAGCATGGGCAGCAGCAGACTTAAAGCTGCTTTATGCAGAGCTGTTCCTGAGGAAGACAGAGCACCTCACCACGTGGCTTTTGGCCTTCACACGAGATTGCCCACTCCATCATGCAAACAGCACCTCTGCCTGTGTTTGCTCACCAAGACGGCTCTGGGTTTTAGAATCACATGGATCCAAATAAGCAGAGCCTAACTGTCAAAGATCTGACTAAGCAGGAATACAAATTGCACAACTGTGGTCAACAATGTTTACAATTCTGGGTTTAGATAAAGAAAACCAAATAGCTACGGGAAATAAATGGAGAGGCCCTTGCAAAAAAGATTTTACAAGAGGTGCTACAGTTCTCACCGAGCAAGGGACTAATCATGAGGTGGGGTGGAGCATGGCCCTCCTGTGTTCAGTACCTGGAAATGGCTGTTGAGGAATTTATCAACACTACATAAAACACTCCAGAAAGAGGAGGGTTGAGGGTGTAGTTCTCTGACAGTCATCTCTGAGATAAAGGGCTCTGAATGCTGCTGCTGTCCACATTCCAGTCTTTGCAGGAAACAAAAGCAGTTATCAGAGGGCATGCAGGAGCCCTTCAAATTTTTGGTGCTGTGCCACTTCATTATCTCTGAATTTTGTTAGCTGTATTAAAACTGTTGTGAAAAACAGATCCACGTAAGGTGGTAGACATTCTGCAAGGCATCTTCCCTTGACATGAAGTCTTTCAAGGAGTATGTGATACCTTTTCCAAGTAAATGTTCATTTTTTATTATCTGCCTAAAGGTTATGGCTTACGTTTTCTGAAACAATCCACAACAGAGAAGGTGCAGTCAGTTGGCAAGACACCACCGTGAATGCCACAGCTGCATGTCTGCAGAAATCTCTTTCTGACTGCAACTAGAAATGAGGTTGTCAGGAAAATAACAACACAAGTAACCAATCATAGAATCATGGAATGGTTTGGGTTGAAGGGACCTTTCAAGACCATCCAGTCCAACCCCCCTGCAGTGAGCAGGGACATCTTCAACCACATCAGGTTGCTTAGAGCCTTGTCCAACCTGAGCTTGAAGGTTTTCAGGGATGGGGCTTCTACCAACCACCTCTCTGGGCAACCTCGGCCAGGGTTTCACCACCCTCAGTATAAACAATTTCTTCCTTACATCCAGTCTAAATCTCCCCTCTTGTAGTTTAAAACCACTCCCCCCTGTCCTATCACTACAGGCCCTGCTAAAAAGTTTATAATAAAGTTTTTAATATTGTGTTCATGCTTTCGCTCAAGCACACAACAGGGCTCCTAGATGCTGCCAGGCCTGAGCTCAGACCTGCTCTGTTGGCATTACCTGGTCCAGGTCGTTCCGTAAGGCAATTTTGCTTGTTACAAGCTCATGGGCAAGGTCATCGTTCTCCTGCTCCAGCCGCATGCTTGCTTCTTGGAGCCTGCGGTTCTCCCTCTGCAGAAAGAAAGAACAACCAGAGAAGGAAGTTAATCCTTATCAATATTCAAGAGCAGTAAGTGACTATATTGTGTGTGTAAAACACCGAGAAGGCAAGAGTGCACATTAAGACAGGACTGCTGCTCTGGGAAACAACAGTGAATTAAGCCAGCAGTGCAAATGCAGCGATTCCACTTACATCCCAGTGGTTGTGTTTTGTGTCACATAAATGACACACTGATTGTAGGGTTTCTCTGTCAAAAGTAAACACAGTCCTCTCCACGAAAGCACTTGGTTTCTGCTTGCTTATCATCGAAATAAATTAGGCAGATAAAATCCCACCCATCAGCAGTGAACAGGGAATAGTTAAGAGATACTCATAATAATGATTCCAGTTGAAAGTAGAAAGCTGTCATGCTCCATTTTACAATTTTTTTTTCTTCAGGAATCCATAAAAATGGTCTATTTTGTAGATGATTTAGTGCCAACCTCCCATCTTCTGCGGGACCAGTAAAGAACAGCATTTAGCAGGGCACTCCCCAAAGCTCATATAATCTGTGTTGCCATTTGTGCACATTCTTTGTAACTTGCATCAGTGACAAAAGCGCAGGTTTTACAGGATCCTCGCTGAGAAAAAGTGCCAGATGGAGAGGGGACCTCCCTCCCGGAGCACAGGCCCAGAGCCTGCTCGGCAGGCAAGGCACGGCAAAACAAAATGCAGAACTTCAAGCCCGCAGGTCCTGGTCCTCCCCTGCACTGCACTCCCTGCCCCTCTGCACGGGCAGAAATGACTAACTAGAGAAGGTAAGAATACTGGAGAAGAATGAACAGAAGTAATTCATGCTTTTTAAAAAAATCACTTTCAGTGACTGTTCTTCTAAGGCTGAGAAACAGAATCATATTGAAAAGATGTCTGTGGGTCAGTGGACTTCCAGGAGTCCACATCAAATACACATCTTCATCTTTGTAAGAACACAGCCAGGTGGGACAGACAGAGGTGCCTAAAATCCTCAAACGGATTTTAAGAGAGCAAAAAATGTGCTGGCTTTCAGTCACACAATGCCTGTGAATCTTTCATACCAAAAGAGAATGCAAAAGCAATCTGTGTGCTATGGAAACTCAAGGAAAAAATACCAAGTTCACGTGGAAACTCATAGGTGGAGGAACAATAACCTATATGCTGAGATTTCAAAAAGGGCCAGTGTTCAGTTGAAAGGTAAGTTATATTTTCCAAGAAAAGGGAATATGTATCAGCACTTACAACAGCAAAAAATTTCCAAGAGTTGTTCAGAGAATGCCTTCCTACAAAATGTGATTTCTTTGTGTAAGCACATTATTCACCTGCCTTCACTTCCTCCTGCTCACCAACCACGCTCAGTTTTTTGCTTTCCAAACTCATCACCGCGAAACTGCAATTTTCATTTCTGTTGCAAGAAGATTTTGCATGCTTGTCTTAAACAAAAAAGGACAATTACGGCTCTAAGAGGATGCTAAAAAAGGTCTCTTCTGTGCGGGAGCTTCCTCTGTGGCAGGAAGCAGAGCCTCTGCAAATACTCTCTCCTTAATGTGACCCTATTGTGCAACTAGATTATGCCCTGCCCGGTACAGGAAAGTAAGTTTGTTTCCTTTCCAAAAGATCATACTTTAAATAACTTGTTCTGTTACAGAAACTGTAAGTAAAGTACTTTTGTTTTCACACAGTTAAAATAACCACTGCTTAAAGACAGGTAACTCTGGGGATCTTTCTTAATTTGAATCGCACTGTGTTCTGTTTGGGACAAGGAATATTTAAAACTAAAATTCTTCTATAAGGATAATAAAAACTTTAAAGTGTAAAACCAAATTGCAGTCTATAGTAATAATAATAATTTTAAAATGCTCTCCTATGTCTTTATTTCTGTACTTTGTTCAGACCATCTTGGAAATGTGGATTTTTATAGACACAGTGAGCAGTTGTCAGAAAGTGACTTGAGCTCACCTAAAAACTGGGACCAGATCAGGATGGTATTGCTGCCAGGTGCTGCAGCACCAATACCTTTTCATAGGGATGTTGCTTAGAGGGAGAAATCAGCAAATTCTTCAGACTTTCACAAAATAACCCCAGAAAGAAGTTTGCTTTAACATTTTTGCTTTGCTTTTGCCAAAAGCTTCAGTGTCCGCAAAGCAAGCCGCACAATGTGAAGTTGGAAGTTCCTGCTTTGCATTCGCAGACAAGTGTGTAAGCAAGCTACGTGGTTGGAAATGCACCATCCTCCTCTTAAACTAGAACTTACATGGCATGTTTTTAGTAAGTTAAAGATCTCTTACCTTGGGCATCCAGTCAATAGCTAAGAGATGTTTTCATCTCATTCACCATACTTTTAATTGCCAGCTGAAAGTCTCTTACAGGGCCACCTTTACCCTTCCCTCCACACAGGGCAATACCCACGATTAGATGGTTTTTGTCTTTTCCAGCTCCTCCCCCAGACCTAGCAGTGAAAAACTGCCTCCTTCCTCAGGAGGAAACTCTTAATCTGCTTCAGTCTAAATAAAACCTGACTTACTCAGTCAAAACAAAAATAGCAAACAGCTCTCTTCATATCTAACAAACTATTTTCCATGGCTCTGAAATATTGACGGGGTTTTATAAAACACCATTCGCAATGGTATGAAGTTCAACAGATGGAGCTGGTTCCTTACAGCAGGACTCGCATCACAGCATTTTGTAACCTGGCATGAGCCAACTGGTCAGACCTGCTAGTTGTCCTTGGTGTAAACAGACAGCTTCCTGCTTATTCTCTTCACACCACTAAACATTTTTCTCTCCACACCACTAACAATTTACTGACTACGACAACAATTTCCTTCTCTTTGGCATTGCTCAGTTTCTACAATCAGTAAAACAAGATTCCCCTTTCCCAAATCCCTCCTTCCTGTTACAAAAGGCAGCTGATGAACTCTGGCTAGCTTTTAAAAGGAGGATACTGCATTTCCAAATGGGACAAACATCGCTGATACAAACAAACACAAATGAACTTACCTCCTGTAAAGTCACAGACCAATTACTGCTTTCAACCATTGGTGTAAAGACAGTGAAAACAGGATATAAAATAATTTTAAATACCAACAAAGACAGCAAAAAAAAAAAAAAAAGCTGATTCTTCAGTGGGTTTTTTGTTCTGAGTTTTAAAGAGGATCTACTCCAGCTTCCATCACACACCGGACGGAAAGAAGAAGGCAAATTTGAAAGCTGCAGGCAAGCCTCAACTCAGGAAGACTGAAAGGCTGAACTCCACCCTCTGCTCCCTTCAGGAGTAATTCTGACAAGATTAATGGTGATGATCCATCCTCTCTGTGCTGCCACTCAGGCGGGGTGTAAACGAGTCACAAACCCTGTTAAGCAATTCAGTGTCACGTTTTCTGATGAGCAAACGCCCAAACGCCACATCTTTGGGCATGAGCAGATCCTCAATGGAGGAATGAAAACACTGATTAAAATTCACTTTTCTGGATGTGAGCAAACCGATGTCTTGGTAAGCCCATTGGAAAGGGCTCTCCACTGCAGAGGGGCTTGGAAGGAACACCCTGTGAACCTTCATCTAGAAAGCCAAAAGGCTTTTCCAGCAGACTATCCAGGGAAACCTCTCATGGGAAGCAACACGGAGGCTCCTGGAGGTGGTTTGTGTTTTCTCTCTGTTGACTCTGAAGAAGCATTCCCAGAAGTGCCCCAGCACACTGTTTTTAAAAACCACAGCTAACCAACGATCCACATCAAGAGTTATCTTCTGTTTTTCCTCATTCAGTTACCATGACTCTGAATAAAAATAACCAGTGTATTAATTTTTGTTTCCACTTCAAACACACAAAAGGCTATTATCCAAATGACACATTTATTGAGGCAGACAACTTCTCCGTTGCACAACGAGGTCCACAGAGGAAAAGGCGTTTCCACCCTCAGAACAGAACTGTGTACACAAGCAGGGTCTGCTTGCAAAACTCCAGCCCTTCTTGGTAGGTTTAGAGCCTCTTTATTTTAAATCAAGAAGTCCCAAGCTCAACTCCAGCAATTTCTTATCAAGTCAGCCAAAAACCCTGTTACAGAAGTTCTCAAACACAGGAAAAAAAACCCCACCGTGGATAGAAAAATATCAATCTGAACTATATTGCTCTTTTTTTCTGCACATGCAGCTCTCTTTTCTTCCTGTCTTCTATAGGCAATTTGTAACTTATTTCAAGCAAATGTAATGAAATTTGGTGACAAACGGCAATTTAGAACAGATTTACTTATGCACCTTTTAAAAATCTGACAAAAATGTGAATGATAACCTGTTATAAGCAATGGAAAATAAAGTGAAAAGGTGTCCGTAAAAAAAATACACTTTTCCTAAATAATACTTGTAAATACAGAAGGAAGCAAACAGCAAAAATAACGTCACTCTTTAATACTGTTCTTTTGGTAACTCAAATCACAATCAACATGTAAAATACGAGCTGGGCAGGAACTCCTGTGGCAAGTAGCACAGCTTATTGTAGCACATGAATTTAACCTGTCAAGAAAACGCAGCTGGTTAATGGCAGGCCAGACGGTACGAAAATAGCCCTTTTGTGTAGTTTATGGAGAGTCTGGGGTGGGTGGGATGGAGAAGCACCCTGCCTGGGCACACCCAGCTGCCCTCCTGCAGGCAGCTTCTCTTCCCTGGTGATTCACAGGAGGCTGCTCAGCCCCACTGTCCCCATGATCGGGAGGAGACGAAGCAGCGTGCCGCGCTCTTGTCCCACTCTGGTCCAGTCCTTGTCTCCCCTGGACAACGGGGTGAAAGTCAGACCCAACAGGCCAAAGCTGCGCCAGCTCCAGCGAGTTCCCTCCGCGTGGCCCTCAGGGGATGGAGCAGGAGGAGGAGATGTCAGTGTGGCAGGGGACCCACTGCCACTGCAGCGGCTTGCCGCCGTCTCCTACTCTCTCAACAGTCCATCCAGCCATTTCCACTGAGGGCCAGGTCACAGGCAGGTGTCTTACTCAAGATATCCTTCATCACTGCAGTTCACCTGTGCCAGAGTCTCTGACAAATCTCTATGGGCAATAAAAACTGTAACACACTGCAAACAACAACAACTCTAACAGCTATAACTAAAAACTATCAACAGACTGAAAGTCTGTTTCCTCCTAGACCTACAAGAGGAATATTCTGAAGGGATCTCAACTCCAGCAATCCCATCCAAAAAACATCCCCTTCCTGGGCAGGAAACCAAAACCGCATTTTGTTCTAGGAAGAGAAACTGTAAAAATTACGAGGACGTGGGGCTCTCGGGCAGAGCCCACAAAGAGAGTGTGCAAGGCCAGAGGGAGCCAACAGCAACGCCATGCTCAGAGCCAACACATGCTTGTCAACAGCGTAGACTTAGTTCTTGCCCAGACCAAACCCAGCTGGGCAAAGTCTAGCACTGATGCTGCCAAAATGAAACACACAGGCTGAACACACAGGCTGCAGAACGATCGTTTGAGGGACAAGTGAAGCTGGCTCTCCCCTTTCTGCCTGCGAGGATCCACACCATTTGTGTTTCTTACTGCCCTCTGGAAACACTCTTGAAATGTTGATTCCCACCAGCTTCAACTTGGCACATTAATAAAAATCAAACAAGCAAGACAAGGAACAGAGAGCACTTACAAACATTTCTCCATGACACTCATCAGCTGAAGAATGCGTCTGAACTTTGAACTTAATGTGCAACTAACCAGTTACAGGGACTCTCTCTACTCACAGCATCGCTAAGATCAGACCCAATCAGGCTTAATTAAAAAAAATAATTCACACAACCAGTTGCAAAAATGTGAGCCAACTCCCCAGGCTGTCATCTTGGCTGTGACCCTGACTCATATCAACAGTGGCCAAAGAGTCACTTTCTGTATCCTCATTTGTAGCTTGGGGATCACATTCTTCACCATCCGTTACCCAAGATTAACTAGTTAATATGCTTCCACAGAGCTTTAAAGAAGCTTTATTTGTTTTCTAAGTATTCTTTTAATTCCACAGCACTATAAGTGAACCACTGGAAAAATACTTAGCAGCAAGTTGTGGGGTTTTTTCCTAAACAGGTGACACTCACTATTGGCTCTTGGCTGCTACAGCAGTCCTAGTTCTACACCCTTTGACATCAAAAGAACTACATTCAAAACAATTTTTCACAGGTAAATCCTTTTTTTTTTTAAAAAAACCAACAACTCAGGTTTACTTTGTCTGTACCTGTAACTCATCACATTTCTGACTTACAGCACGGTTGTTCACTACAGATTTTCATACCGTGGTTTTCTGAACACGGTGCACTTTATGTTCACAGACCACGGAAACCTGTTGCACCCTGTATGAGGATTTACGACTCCACGCTCCTGGTAAACTCTGTACCAACTGCAATGTCATGTAACTTATTAAGGCACAATGAAGAGCAGCAGGAAAACAGTACAGGTAGATGTAAGTCATGTCAGCTCCCAGCTAACCTGGGCAACGGGCAGTAAAGTGCTTCACCTCTGGCAGCTTCACTGAATTTTTCCAAACAGGGGAAGCAAGAAACGGATCCTGAACACTAAGTGAAGTGTAAGTCTAGGGGCTGAGCCTCCATCACACAAAAACCTACGGCAGCAGAATGTAGCAGTGACAATAACAGCAAATACATTGGAAAGACAAGCAATGCTGACCCAAAATTAAACAACTATTATTTTTTTTGGTGAACCATCAAGCTATCATATTAATAATTGAACCTTTATTTCTCTGCTGCCTTAAAGCAGGATATTTATCACTATCAATTCTATGGCAGTAGTACCTTGTGGGACCCCAGGAGAGCTCTGGGACCCACCGTACCAGGCATTATATTAACAAAAAATTACTAACGCTTGGTATAAACAGAGATGAATAACAAGGATCATATCAGTCAAGGAAGAATTCATCTTCCAAAAGTCTCTGTGGATGCCACTGCACACAGCTTGTGCTAGAACAATGTGTATTTTCTCTCCTTTTTGTGTCTGTAGCTGAGAATCACCCTTTGTTTCTGCGTCTCATGAAGATCTCCCGTAAAAGTGCAACAGCAGGAGAGTTACCTACAAACATATAAACTGAAAGAAGAAAAATATTATATGTGGCTACTTGCAGATGTCTTGAGAGTTACAAATCATGACTGAAATATTCCTGGAAAAAAAAACCACTAAGTCCAAGTGTTCAAAGTGCTTGTTCAAGAAAGGGGATGAATTTCACCTGCCACTTCCCTAAGGTCTGCATCAGCATATCCCAGAGAGGTGAGCGCAGTACATGCACCTCTGCTTCACCGCTGGGACCGGGTCACTCCCCACGGGATCCAGCCAATGAACCAGGTTCCCACACAGCATCTCCCCTACCTTGTATCTGTCCATAGGATCTTCCTGCTGCAGCTGACTCTCTCGCATTGTTTGGTACTCTCTCTCATATTTCTTCAGTTTTTTTGTTGGCACCTGCGGAACACATTTGGAAAACATGCATTTAAAGATGAAAGGAACACCGGAAAGGCTGTCTGAAAGCTCTCCATGCAAACAGGAAGGCCAGGAAAGGCTGGAAAGCTGCTGCTGAATAAAGTCACTCCCCATTGCCCCCCCGTCCCTACTCAGCAAGTCATGGCAAACACTTACCAATACAGTTCATAACGACAGAAATCTTTCTGTGCCTGCTGCTGTTCATTATCCAAATATTTAAAGGAAAACAAGAATGAAGTAGAGACATCTCAATAAGAATAACAAGAAAAAAAAAAGCATGAAGGACAGGAGTGAGAGAACAGGGAAGAGGGAAATATGCTTTGATATGTGTGATTCACCAAAACAACGCCTGAGCAAGAAAACTATTAAAAGTGAGGTTAGAAGAAAGGAGCATGCATGCAAAAGGAGTGGACAACTCCCTGGGGGAGATCAGAGTAATGGTTTTTATTGCTGAAATAGTATTAATGTCTAAATTACAGCTTGTGACCAATGCCCTCATGCAGGCTGGCAGCAGACTCTTGATGGCAAAGGTGGAGATGCTGCAGTGCTCGCTTCCAGCTGCAGCAGGGAAACTGTGAGGTGACTACGTACAAATCACAAGCAAATTCCATAAACAACGCTGCAGAAAGGCTGAGTCCCAGACAGCTTGATTCTGGGAAAACACAGCTTCACCTTAAAACAAGATACACAAAGAACACCCATGGTCTTTTAAACAAAGCACGGAGATGCTTTGTTTAAAACCAGAAGCTGGCCCTGCTAAGTGTCGGGTCATCTGCTGGCAGCTGGAGAGATCCCTAACGCCATGTACCATCACAACTCGGAATCATACGCTCTTTTTTTTTTCTCTTCCTGGATCTGTTATGTATAGATCTGTTCCTCTTGCCTATATTGATCATGCCTAGCTGACTCTTGGTCTGAGGACATGCTACTGTCACCTTGCCTTAGGGCAAAAAATCACTGCCAATGAGCAGAGATACGTGTTTACATGTAGTTGTGGTGTTGTTGTCCCTTTATTGGTTTTTCAGCCCAATACTTTCTTCCTCTGCAGTACAGGAAAGGACCAAGCAAGTGCTCAGTGTCCCTGCAGAGGCCTCCAGGAGGTCAAGGTAGAAGATGTGAAACCCATGATCTGCAAAGCACAGTGCACAGGGAGCACTAATAAAGCAGCACTAATGCCCACAGTTACTGATGAAATATTAAACCAGCCCTCCTAAAGAAAGCAAAGAGAAAAGGGTAAACGTAAAACCATGAAGCACTTCGGACAAACATACAAGAGAATTTCACTTTGATGATGCTTAATAGTACAAAACACAATGAAATGACAGAATCAGAGATGCTTTTCTATGTTTCAACTGAGCAACATTCAAGATGAAAACCCGTCCCCTTTTGTCTTGGCTGCAACTTGAAACTGTTAAGGCCACTTAATCATAGAATCACAGACTGGTTTGGGTTGGAAGGGACCTTAAAGCTCATCCAGTTCCAACCCCCCTGCCATCACCACGGACACCTTCCACTAGACCAGGTTGCTCAAAGCCTCATCCAACCTGGCCTTCAACACTTCCAGGGAGGAGCAGCCACAGCTTCTCTGGGCAGCCTGGGCCAGTGTCTCACCACCCTCACAGGAAACAATTTCTTCCTCACATCTCATCTCCATCTCCCCTCTTGCAGTTTAAAGCCATCACCCCTTGTTCTGTCACTACCTGCCTTTGTCAGAAGTTCTTCCCCACCCTTCCTCTATATTCAATAGGAAATCATTTCAAAGTAGTGCTCTAAATAAAGCAAACCAATCACACATCCGAAGCCTGATCTGTTCCCTCCTTCCATGATGCTCACCAGGATCTTATTCAGAGAAGCAGATCATGGCTGCCATGCTGGGGTGTTACGAGGACACCCTCCAAACCTACTTCTCCTGTGCTGTTGTGGAGTTTTGTGCTCCAATGTGCAACTGTCAGAAAACGAAGATAAATATGAAAGAGACGTTGTGGCGTAGTATGGCAAAGAGGTGCAACATCGGTGTGAGTTAGAAGACCATCTGTTCAACCAAAGATTGTCCTGATTCTTGATGCTTTTCATTAAAGCCTTTAAGGTACACGTAAGAACCAAGTCTCATTACACAGAGAGAGAAACAAGCCTCTCATCCACACAGCCGCATGAGTTCTTCCATAAGAATGCCACTGTCTGAAGGAACAGGAGATGTAAGACAAGTTTTTTGTGTGTAAATAGGGAGAAAAAAGTGGAAAGCAAAGGTAAAAACTGCACAGTCACAATCCTTGTCCCCCCAGCAGTTCCCCCATGCTGACATGAGCGGCACTGGCTGTTGGGGACGGTCTCCACTGAGCACCGCAATGACCCACCAAGAGCTTCACCTTTGCAGCTGCCTGGAGCCCCCTTTTCACTTAACCACAAGATTTGCTGAAATTACTTGTGAGTGAAAATCATCATTTTCTCTTTATAATCCAGGAGATAGAGACAAAATACAGCATAAAGGTCATGATCTGAGTAAATGACTCTTACCGAGAGAGCAAATGGGCTGAGCCTGTGCATGAGGAGATGACTGCTGCGTCTCGGGAACACAACCTCACACACCACAGCCAGCAGCATGCAGATCTCCTTGCTTGTTTTTTACATGCTAATTTTTCAGCTGCCCGAGAGCAGCCTTATTTCTCTGGTTTCACCTTGTATTGTCTATCAAGATGAGGCAGAATTTAACTTGCACAGAGTCCATTCGGAAGTTAATCACCTGCCTTGACAGCACCTGAACCTAATCTGGACACATCACGTCAAAAACCGTATGATAAGCAGGGGAAAATGAGAGCCAGCTCCTTCGTTTAACTCTGTTTTCCTCTGTCTTCACAGTCTGTGTTTCCACTCGCTGACAGTTCACAACCATTTGTTAATGCCTGGAAATTCATCCCACCAACTGTTCTTACCTGGCTGTTCTCCTTTACTTTCTTAAATTTTAATTCATAGCTGTGAGTAGGACCACGCCTGGGTCCTCTGCAGCTGTACGGGGGATAAGCTCCCTCTTTCATCACTAGAGCTTTCCATGGCCATGGCCTGGGGTGAAGGGTGATCCATGTGCTCTCCAGCAAGCAAACAGCATGGCCACACCTTCTTAGTAACACTGACGGTAAATAATACCTGAAACAGGGATCACATCACCAACGGTGTAAGCATCAGGGTGTAAGCATTGTGTTGTGACAGAGAACACCACCTCTGTGCTTGCTGAAAGAATATCCTGACCTATGCATATGAGTATCCATTTCTTAATTGGAAAGCAGCACCTAAATCCAGTGAGAGTTATTTTAAGGGTTTGGGGATGAATGGGAGGGTGGGGGAAATTCCTATTAGAAAACCAGTCCATACTAATCCACTTATCCCATAAAATATAAACTTGAGTGGGTAAGCTTAATAACTTTGGCAGGGACTGTGCTTCCCTGTTATTGTCTATTCAGCCACATTACTCAAAGGAGTTTGATAATTCATTACAGCACTTCTTCCTTCCGGGTATACACTAATAAATGAAAAAAAAAAAAATAAAATTTAAAAGCCCATTTCCATATTCCTCAATTTAATTCCCTGGAACAGTTTGTGACAATTCAACAAGGGACTTCTCTGTCAGCCCTTTCATAAGTAAGTGCACAGTGCTAGCTATGCTTCAATCTTCATGGACTGCTCCTGAACAAAGTGTGCTCATAAATTTTCTGTAAAAGCTTCTGCAATATTGATTTCTTCTTTCTTTAGCACCATGGGGTATATTGGCTAGAAATGATGGTTATCAAATTTAGGAGACTCTTATGGTTTATAAACATTGCTCATCTGTTTATCTCAGTATCTTATCTCCTTGACTCATTTTATTTTATTGTGTTCAAGCATAAAATCATGTCACAACTAGTCGTACACAGAGAAAAAGCCATGCAGAGCATCTTAATAAAACATCCACGCAGAAAAACTGAATGAGCAAAACCTCTTTCTGAAAAAAAAACCCCACAAACCAGTGCGCTGAACGCTCGAAGGACTCACCGCACTGAGGTGATGTGTGACCGGTGAGAAACAAAAATACTTTTGTTTTTAGCCGCCCCCCTGCTCAGACAGGGCTGGGATGATCCGCTCACCTTCTCTGGCAATCCTGCACACTCAGCTCCAGCAGACCTTTCCCTCACCCTGCAATTTCTTAGGACAAGAGGAAATTAGGCTGAGAGAGTTGGGGCTGTGCAGCCTGGAAAAGAGAAGGCTCCGGGGAGATCTTATAGTGGCCTCCCGGTACCTGAAGGGGCTACAAGAAAGCTGGGGAAGGACTTTTCATAAGGGCAGTTAATGACAAAACAAGGGAAAATGGGTTTAATCTGAAAGAGGGGAGGTTTAGATGAGATATTAGGAAGAAGTTCTTCACTGTGAGGGTGGTCAGACACTGGAACAGGTTGCCCAGAGAAGCTGTGGCTGCTCCTCCCTGGAAGTGTTTAAGGCCAGGTTGGATGAGGCTTTGAGCAACCTGATCTAGTGGAAGGTGTCCCTGCTGATGGCAGGGGGGTTGGAACTGGATGAGCTTTAAGGTCCCTTCCAATCCAAACCATTCTATGATTCTATGAAATGGCCTCCAGTTGTGCCCAGGGCAGTTGAGATGGGATGTGAGGAAGAATTTCTTTGCTGAAAGGGTTCTGAGGCATTGGAAGGGGTTGCCCAGGGCAGTGGTGGAGTCCCCATCCCTGGAGGGATTGAAGAGTCGTGTAGACATAGTGCTGAGGGACATGGGTCAGTCGGGGACTTGTCAGTATTGGGTTCATGATGGGACCTGATGATCTTAAAGGGCTTTTCCAATCGAGGCAGTTCTGGGATTCTGTGATTCTCCAGCTGTTTACACAGTTCAGCCTGACCTGGCTGGATCATGCATCTATGATTCCTCCCTCCAAATTGTTTTATTGCTCTAACCAAGCACTCAGAGGAGGTAGTTATCATTATGTTCATTTGACAGCCAAGGAAATGGAAGCAGAGATGTAAAGTGATTTCCTGAACATATTGAAGACAGCCAGAGGCTGATCCAGACAGAAAAGTCCTATTACCTGATTTCTCATTTCCACCACGGCCACAATGCCAGACTGAGCAGTGTCTCTTTCCCAGAGTCCCACTTCTTTTCTCTATCTAGCACTGCATAAACACTCCAAAAATATATTCTCCCATCACACTAACAATGTAGCCAATATTCTGTGATCTCTGCACTCTTACTATTTTTTCCTCTTTAGTTCTCACCTCAGTGTGGAAGGAAAAAAAAAAAGAAAGGAAAAAAGCCACTTAACAAAATGTGCAATGCTTTCCTTTTCCATTCTTTGAAGCAGGTGACTTAATTTTCTGTTTCACTGGTGATGGATTCGCTTGGTATTTCAAGACTGAGGCAGGGCACTTGCATCCCTCCAAAGACAGGGTTACACTGTGTGCTGATGACTGACCTGGGAGAGCACTGGCAGCAACCACAGACACTGCAGCCCAGCTTCCCCATTATCCACCCATCCATCAGGCGCATCTCGGGCTGTGATCCCCACGATAAACCCAGACTCCCCCCTGCTGAAAAGCAGGACCATTTCCAAGCAGAGGGGATGCCTGGAAGCCTGGCTTAGAGGTGAAAGGACCAGCCTGGTCTCGCTCAGCCCTTGCACACAGCCAGGAGTACCGGCTGCAAGTGGCTCTCACAAACCACTGCTGCGTGTGCCCCTCTTGAGGACATCTGAGTTACGCACATTTTCTTCACCTTGTGATTTAAAACAATATTAAAAGCAATTTAATTTCAAAATGATGCTTGGATCTGCCAAGCGTGTCATAGGAAGACTGTAAAGCTTTGAACAGAACCTCAGACAGTAGATGAGCAACAACAAATTTCAGATCACACACATTGTCTTAGTTCACATGCTCGAAGTTGGATCAGTTTGTTCTAGTTCATATTTAAAAGACAAGCAGGTTCAAGGAAGGATAATATAACTCTATGTAAACACTATTAGGCCAAATTAAGGCTGTAATGTAAGAAAAACATACGAAGAAACTCACTCAGTGCTTACTGGTCTGTGCAGTCATTGCTATGCGTAACCATAACTGTCTCGTACTTTTCTTAAAATGCAGTTGCCACAAGGCACAAAGAAATATCCTGTAATGTCAGTCACTGGGAATAAGATTCAGAAGTAGATAAGCAATTAAGTTTTCTTTGGGAGGATGCAGTGATGGAAAAGAAAGAACAAAACCCACAGTAACGCGTTGACACAACAGACTCATCTCTTGGATTAGGCTTTAAAGGGGGTAAGTGGGATGTCGTGTTTAGATATTATGCAATACAATCTGAAGAACTGTATCTCCAATGAGGTAACAGCCACAAGCATGAAATCTGAGAGGAAAAAGGGAAAATCATAATTTCTCAGGAAACTACTTGCACTGGGTAGTCTGCAGAGAAGAAAATCTGCAGCATTCATTTGCAGAAAAACGTAGGGGTTAAAATCAGTTGCTACTTAAAGAATATCCACAAGCTGAAGCACAGCTTGAAGGATTCCCATTTCTCCTTTTATCACATGAAGGGCTTGCTGATAACAACAGCCCTCATCAGCGTTCCACCTACCTACAGCATTGCATTCAGGACCAAGACATCCCCCAACTCCAAAACACACCACAAATCTCATTAGACATCATCTAACCCCTGGTTTTGGGGCAACGTGATCAACAAGTTTTTGTGGAGCAGCCTCTTGGTCATCACCTGGTTCCGGCATTACCCCGGCTGCAGCCTGGCTTTGGGTGAGCCAGCAGCACAAAGCCTGCGGTGCTGGGGCTGGTGGGCACAGAGGATAAAGGTGGGTCCATGGTGCCATTATTCCACTCGAGCTCAGTGCAATAAAAACCCCGAATGACAGATGCTGTTTCACCATCTCTGCCGGCAGGAAGGAGATGTTCCCTGAAATTCCTTGGAAACGTACGTTGTGTTGGAGAGATCGTCTGCTTAACATGTGCCTGTCTGGATGCCTGCTGCAGAACAGCATCTCTCTCCACCTCACGTCTGGAAAAAAGAACTGTCAGAAATGCTCTTTTTATCTCAGCGAAGCAGCTGGCTGCACACCAGCACTCCTGAGTGTCCCTTCCTGGCAGAGGGAGAGTTTTGTTCCTCCTGCAAGTCACCTCGCTGCCAGCTCTGTAGGTGTAGCACCTCCTGAAGGGACTCTTCAGGATAACACAAATCCAGTCTGAAACCTGGCTGGAGGTAAAGGAAACAGCTTTGCTGTGAATTTTTATTTTTATTTCATCTTCCACATCAGTTCATTATCAAAATATCTCAATTGCAACTGAGACACTTGCAGGGTTTTACAAAAAGAGGGGAAAGGCAGGTTGCAAAATTCACAGAGCACCTGCACAATTTACTGTGATTCAAAATGGCAGCAGCTCCAGTCAGTGACGCTGGATCATTTCCAACTCCAGAGCCTTTTGTCAGATTTTCATCCCTGCGACGTATTTCCATTCATCTAATCCTGCTGAACCTGGCAGAACACATTATTCTTCCCTAGCCCTGCTGTTTAAAGATCTGCTTGGTTAGGCTTAGTTTAGCACTACAGTTAACTAAGTTAAAAGAGTAACCTGAGATTGAGAAATATTCAATAATCCTCCTTATACAGCAATCCAGTGGCAACACAGGAAAAGAGAATGAAATTCAGATTCCCTGAGCTGTAGCTCTAAACACTGGTGTCACACTCCTGCACTCACCACAGTGCTGGAGAGGCGGGTATACTGACTGCAGGGGAATCTGCATTTAAAAAAAGAAAAAAAAAATAGCTCAAGGAAAGGATGTTCTGCCCTGTGGCAGAGATTCTTCAAAACACTCCTTTTCAGATCCCCAAATTGGTTTTCAGCATTCAAAAATTCATTTTCACTTTGAGATATGGAGGGCCTATTATCCACTTCAACTCTATTAGTTTTAGTAAAAAAAAAAAAAAAAGAGACACCCTGAGAAGCTTAAAAGCAGCGCTTGGAAACGGCTGATTATTTTCTATACTTGCAGCTGATGTCTAGCAGCTCAGCCAGACAAAAAGCGCTTCCTCTCTGTACAGGTAAGGGCTTGAGCACAGTGGGCAGCTCCATGACAGGAAACAGCTATATCCACTTTTGCAGCAAGCACCCATTTTGCATTTAAATTGGCTCTGCTCACCAGGAATACTGTGGTTAAGGGTACAAAGATGTGAAACATTCTAGATGGCAAGTATCTGCATACAGGTCACTTTTGTTATCTGGCATAATTTAAACAACGCCTGAGCAATGAGAACTCTGCTACAAAAGACTGTGCTAAACAAAACTACCTGAGGCCACAGATTAGGATCAGATAACTGGGGGAGCTGAGACTCTCACCAGCCATCCCCCTGCTCTGGATAACAGTGTTTTTCTCAAAAGCAGATCTTCCATTGCACAATTTATTCCTTGGTTTGTACCTTAGAACATAACAATTCCGTGAGGTTTTGCGTGTCTTGCATACATACATTTTTGGCACACAGCACTTGGTGCTAAAGGTTTTACAAACATCCTCGGTGACTGCACAAAACCAGACCCCCAGCTCTCCCCCACCTGGAGGTGTGTCTGGTTCCCAGCTGGAGCTAACCCAGGCCCACAACACTCAGAGAGCTTTGGTTGTATTTCTTGGCACATCACAGCAACAGAAGAGAAGAGCAAGCAGGAAGACAAGTGCAGTCCTCACCACCATCCCGGGGACAAGAGAAGCACAAATTCAGGGAAAAGCCCCCAGTGATTTTCTTGCATCACTTCACAAAGAAACAACCTCTCCTCCCAATGCTGTTAGAGTTCTGGTTTTAGCTGGGCCAGCAGCCAAACACCAAACAGCCGCTCGCTCACCCTCCCGCAGTGGGATGGGGGGGAGAATCAGAAGGGTAAAAGTGAGAAAACTCTTGGGTTGAGATAAAAACAACTTAATAATTTAAATACAATAATAATAATTGTAATAATGGAATATTCAAATGAGTGATGCCCAGTGCAGTTGCTCACCACCCACCAACCGATGCCCAGCCTGTCCCCAGCCAGCGATCCTGGAGCAGAGACAATCCTGAAACCAAACCCACATTCCCAGAAGAGCGAGAGCCTGAGTGATCCGAGAGAATCCGCAGCTTTCCAGTCAACCTTCATTAATACACTGAATGTGACGTGCTACAATATGGAATATCCCATTGGCATATCCAAATGCCAATCTGGGTTTGCTAATTACAACACTTCCCCCCCTCTCAGTCCTTAGCACTTGCAGGCCAGCAAAACATGAAGTCCTTGGACTTCCAGAAACAACTGAAAACATTAGTAAGTTATCAACATTCTGCTTGCCCAGCTCCATAAAGACAACTGCTAAAACTTTAAAATAAAAAAATAAATTTTTAAAGACCACGTATTGGATGATTAGCATTTTGAAAAGACAAGTGGGACAGCGTCCAAGGTACCAGAAATGCTCACTGAAGCGTGGTAGAGCATTTTGGTGCAATAGCTAATCCTTCCCCTGCCCTGTTATCTCTGGAATTCTTCCATCTGAGGAGAAGGTTTCCTCAAATGCATTTAATGAGGCTTCAAGTTTTGCCAAATGTGCACCTTTCAGCCTCTGTGGTACTTGCAAAAGGCCTTGGCAATGAGCTGGCAGGTAACTGGAGGGAGAGCTGGCTGGGAGAGTTGAAAAGCACTGGTCAACCATTAACACACTGTGAGCAGCCACTGGAGAGCATCCCTGGGGAGGGGATCGCAGAGCAGCCCTGCACATCAGCCCCGAGAGAGGCGAGGCAGGCGGACCGATAAGCAAACCCGTCTGTACAAAGCTGCTGCTTGGTTTCTTAAACCTTCTGCTGGTCACTGCCCCAGCTCTGGTTCCAGCACCTCCACTAGCAATACCGGCTGAGTCTGCCACTTCTCCTGCGCTCATCTGTTATGTCCAACTGAGCCCCTGTCAGGGAAATCAATTACCAATGAACTCGAGACCTTCCGCTTTATCATCTCGCGGGGAAAATCCCAAGAGCATCTTAAGCACTGACGAAGCAAGAGGTTTGCATCAGGCAGGAGGGGCTGAAGGCAGAAGATGAAATGTGGCCGTGCTGCCAACTGTAACTGCAAAATCAAGCTGCTGCTGCCAGTGAAGAGAGAGACCTACGAAAGAAAGGGCTCCTACAAAGGGAAAACACCCACTTTTTGCAGAGAATGACCCAGTTAATATTAGCAGCAACACCCAGCTCCTACTATTTTCACCCTCTGGTACCAACAGCCACAAAGAAGACACAAGTCCAACTTTCTCCTTCTTGCCACAGAAAGAAGGAGACCCTGAGTTTTGGGATAACAGAATTCCGTGTTGCCTGACCTGCTATGGAAGTTCAACCCAAGCCTGGACAATCTCTGCCTGCTTGTTCTTCCCTTCACACTTAACACCTGTGATCTCCACAAGGTAAAGGACAAACAAGTGCCATGGTATCTCCACTTGGGATTATTCTGGTGACTCTACCTTAGAGCAAAAGCACAACGCTTTGTACACACACTGAGCTTTGTCTTGGCACAGTCAACGTGCTACTCAGAAATCAAACCATCTGGATTTTTCTTAGCACAAGAGACAAGCTGACAGGTTTAAAACATCAGCAGCCAGCATAACCAACGCTCCAGTCATTTATGTTATTTTATTTTTTTTAGAAGTTCATGTTGACACAGCTAGAAGGAAGCAATAAAGAAAAAATGTGCATATTGAATGGTGCATGAAAGCACAAACTGAACAAGATAAAAACCCACTGAAATGCATTTTCCAACTCCAGCAGCGAATTTATGCCAAATTCTTCTGAGAACTGGGTTAAAAAAAGAGTGAAAATTGTTGTAGACAATGAAGACAGAATATTTTAAACTAACATTCACCTACA
>NW_010305618.1:0-19758 GCF_000700745.2 Antrostomus carolinensis | reverse complement strand
CCTTTCTATTCCATCTTGTAGTAATTAAGAAATTAGGCTTCTATAAAGAGATTAACTGCCTTTTCATCTAGTTTTAGCACCTCTTTCTAAGTCAATGAAGATACTGATCATGGAGACACTGACAGAACACCAATAAACACGAGTACCTTGCATTTGCCATGATTACACACAATGCTCTGGGGTCAGCATACAGCTGTACTAAGGTGTCATGTATTATATAGAATGGTCAACTAGAAGAAAAGACAGGTGAGGTAAGAAAGCTGAAGGCTTAGAATTCAGGAGCTTCAAATCTTTCATTTGACCCACTTCACTTTCTCAGCTGAACATGATGACTACTGTATCTAACAGATGTGAAGTGGCTCTATCAGTCTTACCTGACGTACCTCACCTGTGGGCAGAGAAGTTAAACGCTGCTTTACTCTAATTTCACCATTTCTGCATTTAAATGCTGAAATATGGCCTTACAAAGGAACTCATCACCTGCCCCTCTTCAGTTGCAAAGGTTCACACCATACGCAACACATTCCAAGTCATTAAAACTAAAGACATAGTGAACCAATAATGTCTAGAAATTTATTTCAGATTTCTTCTCTCAAATGGGCTTGTAACGATGACAGGAACAGAAGCAGAATTTCTCAAGTACCCAGAAAAACTTGTGCCAATTCTCCAGGAATTCTTTTTAAGAAGAAAATGAGGAAGCTGAGAGAGTTGGGGCTGTTCAGCCTGGAGAAGAGAAGGCTCCGAGGAGATCTTATAGTGGCCTCCCAGTACCTGAAGGGGCTACAAGAAAGCTGGGGAGGGACTTTTCATAAGGGCTTTTCACAAAACAAGGGGAAATGGGTTTAAGCTGAAAGAGGGGAGGTTTAGATGAGATATTAGGAAGAAGTTCTTCACTGTGAGGGTGGTCAGACACTGGAACAGGTTGCCCAAGGAAGTTGTGGATGCCCCCGCCCTGGAAGTGTTGAAGGCCAGGTTGGATGAGGCTTTGAGCAACCTGGTCTAGTGGAAGGTGTCCCTGCTGCTGGCAGGGGGGTTGGAACTGGATGAGCTTTAAGGTCCCTTCCAACCCAAACCATTCTATGATTCTATGATTCTAAGCTCCAAAATACTAAAATGTCCCACTTTTGAATGTTTAATCACAAAGGTTCTGTTCTTATTTATAAAACGTCTATTTGAGACATTGCTTAAATAATTACCTCCTGATGCCATGACAACAAAAAGGCAGCAAGAAGAAAGGTTTCCAAACGTGAAGAAAAGGGAAAATAAACAGAAAACAATATAAGTAATTAATTAGGGACAAATAAAACAATAACTAAAACTAAATACAGAAGAAAAAAAAGTTTAAGGTTTTTCTTGAGTTTTGTTAGACTGGACTTGATCTTGGAGCATACTGAAAACAAGAAGATTCCTAAGCATTGTTCATGTGCATTAATAATTAGAGCTCAAAAATAATTAGGATTCAGATGAGTCAGAGTTGTCCAGAAAACAGCTCTGCTGTGTTGGAAACCAGGCTGCAGGTTTTTACGCAGAGCAGAAGCACAGACACAACTAGCAGGTGACCTCTCCAATCCACCAATGTTCATTTTTAATTAATCCTTGAATGCAACAGAGACTCACTTAGACTAGAAGTAATTCCTGTATTACCAATATTTAAGAACCACAAACCAAACCATGTGGATGACTTTGGTCAGTCAACTGAAACCCAGAAACCCACACAAATGCTCTATAGAGCTGGTAAGGACCCAGCTGATAACCAGTGTAGGAAGGTAACTGGTTCCACACCAACATGATTTTATCAGCTGTAGATCCTATTTTATTCTTTATCTAACGGTTTGATTGATAGAAGTAACTTCACAGTTATAACAGATTCACTGCCACATGACAGATTTATTAAAAAAAAAAAACCAACAAAAAAAAACACCCAACAAACGACCCAGAAGAGTATCCGATAGCCATAAAGCATGGATTAAAAAGCTTAGGAAATGGGTCAAAAAGCCACTGTCAAAGGGAATTATTATTCAATGACATTTTTCATTTTGGGTTAATGACATCCTAAAGGGTGCCTTCTGGGACTCATAAAAGAACCAGCACTATCAAACATTACAACAGTGGCCTGGAAGTGAAAAATACAGTCCTGTTAATAAAATTTGCAGATGATGCATGGATAGAAAGAACAGTAAAGAACAAGAAGGACCAGAATCACAGAATCGCCGAGACTGGAAAAGCCCTTTAAGCTCATCAGGTCCAACCATGAACCCAACACTGACAAGTCCCTGACTAACCCATGTCCCTCAGCACTATGTCTACACAACTCTTAAAATTGCACAAATGTATTTGAACTCCTGGAAACAGGAATTACTCAAACCAAACACACCTTTGTGCCGACTCCAAACCAACTGTACATAGAGCAGTAGACCTCCAGCTGGGGTTGAATCCCATGAAGAGGTGGGATCAGTCCCAAGAAAGCACCATTTGGACTTTTCCAAACATTTGGGAGCTTCTCTGCTCTCTGAGAAGAACGAGAGATGGGGGAATGGGAGGGAAATGCTGTGAAAGCAGCCAGCCATCGGCTAGGCAAGATAGAGCTCATCCTCCACAGCCTTCTCCCTCTCGCCTCACTGCTCGACAGCAAGCTGACCAAAATAATCCTTCAAAAATATGCTAATTTAATAATTTTTTTAATTATTATTTTAATTGTATCAGTACCATTCCTAATACAGCCCCACAAGTAGCTACATTGGCACTGCTCAGGAGGCCACACATTGCAGGAGCTCCAGGCTGCACAGGATAGGAAAAAGCGAGATGACTAGGGAAGTTTTAATCCTGGATCATCATTGAGACCTGGGAGATGCAGTTGGGGGACAAAAAAACCCGAAGCGGATGTGGAGCAGAGCCCCGGAACTGTTTTGTGCAGGGTGCAAGTGCCTCGCAGCAGGAGGTTTAACAGCTCAAACTCCCCAGCTGGTACAAGAAGCACAGACAGCTGAGTTGGTCACAACATGGAAGTACCTTCATATGGATAAAGTAAGTGATGGTACAGAATGCTGTACGCTCTGGCACAAACCCACACGTCAGATCCAAGAAGAGAAGCTGAAACCAGGATGAATCTAAATGAGAAGTGAGAAACATATTTTGAACAGTGAGAGATTAACAGATTACCACGGAAAATGGTACCTTTCCCACCTCCTCTTACACTCAAACGAGAGCTGGATGCCCTTCCAGAAGAGCATTTCATAGAGTTTTTAAAATACGGGAAATCCAAGGAAGGAAGAGATGTCATTTGATGTGTTTAGTTTTAACATCCAAAGGTGTCAACCAAGTCTTACTGAGAAACTAATCTTCATATACATCAATTACACTCTCCAATCTAAACTAAGTTAGTAACCAAACTAACAGCCTGATACGACGATCCATTTAATTGGCTCTGTATGAGCAGGTTCCTTCACTGATTTAAAATCTCGATGAATTTCAGGGGAAGAAGATAGATACCATTGTGGGGCTGACTCCTCAAAGCAGAATAAAAATAATGTAGAGTTTTTATAAACAAAAATTTAGGTGGTTATTTCCTGTTATTTTTACTGCTCCATCTAAACATGGCTCGTGATTTTCTGGAAGATTGAAGATTTGTATTGGTCAAAGAAATCACAGAAAAACTCATCAAACCAGAAGGACAAACAGATATGAGCAGAACACCCAAAATAAGTGAAAGTGTGGCTGGGTCCTGAAATCACAAAAGACAAGGGACTTGAGCAATCAAGGGAAGGCAAAGAGAAGAACTATCAGAGGTTTTTTTTCTCCATCATCTCTTTAACAAATAAAATTTGTTATTTGTTATTTTACTTGTTATAGACACATACAAGTACATTTTTGCTGCTCCAAAGACAAGGTAAGAGCATCAGGGCAGAATCTGGCTGCTCCTGCAGAGAGGATGAAGGGCTGGAGGCCAGACAGCTCCCAGAGACATCCCAAGAGCAGCATCCATCCTTCTCTTGCAAAGGGAAGGGCACAGATAAGGATTTTATCTGCTGGAAAGAGCCAGTTCTCCTAACAGCGACCACCCAACGGCCTTATTCCTCTTTTGGCAGCAGCAACAGCAGCAGCAGCCCAGCGGTAATGCCACCCAGGGAAAGATGCTCTTCAAAAGCACAAATGCTGCCAGCTCCTCCTCACTGCAAGACTCCACACAAGGCAGAATTAGAGACTCATGGAAAAAAAAAATAGATTGGAAGAGCTCTCCAGTGGGCATCTAGACCAACGTCCTGCTCAGGCAGGGAGAGCTTCCAAGCCAGAGCATGCTGCTCATGAAAGTCTGCAAGGATGGAGATGCCAGGGCTGCCCCAGGCAGAACTGCTTTCCTTATGCTGGGCCAGAATCTGCTTTGCTGAAACCATGACCGTTCCTTCTTCTCTTGTCACTGTGTGCCTCTGAGAATCAGGGTTTGGCTCCATCCTCTCGAGGACCTTCTTTTAGGTGTCAGGAGACTGCAATTAGATCCCCCCTGAGCTTTCTCTTCTTCAGACTACGCTGCCCCAACCCTCTCATCCTTCCCCTGTGCAGTTGGTCCCCTGCCTTCCCGGTGGACCTCAGCTGGGCTTGCTCTAGGCTGTGAACATCCCTTTTCATCCCTGTTCTCCATGGGGGCTCAAGACTGGATTCAGCATGTGAGATATGTGGAAGGGAACAACCATTTCACCCGACATGCTGGCTGTGCTCTTGGTAACACCACCTCGTGCACAGCCAGCCTTCCTCACTGCAGGCATGCTGCTCACTCATCTTGTCATCCACCCCGACTCCCAACACCCTTTTGGCAGTGATGCTCTCCAGACATTTGGTCCCCAGCCTGCACATATGATGGAGTTATCCCTACTCAGGGAGGAACCCAGAGTTTTGCATTTTCTGAACCTCAGGAGGTTCCTCTCAGCTCACCTCTGCTGAGGTTCCTCTCGGCAGACCTGCCTCTCCATGTGTCCATCGCTTACCCTCCAGTTTTTGCCACCTGAAAATCAAGTTTCTGCCATCTGAAAAACAGGGTGCATCCTCTTCTGGTGCCTAGGCCTGACCTAAACAGTATTAAGCCCACTAACAACCCCAAAACCCAACATTTAGCCAGATGCCAGTTAGATTTCAACCCACTGACCACTCTGTCCTGTGTCCTAGCCAGGCCACTCAGTTTTTCACCCACCTTGCAGTTCACCCATCTGATCTGAACCTCCTCAGTTTGGCTTTGGTAAGAAATTGAGAGCCTAGAAATCAAGATGGCAGAGTCTGCTGGCGTGTAACCACAAATTACTCCTACACAGTGGCTGATAATTCCCCTGAACAGAGAACTAAACATAGCAGGGCAGGCAGGCAAATGAAAAATACAATGGGGCTTTCCAGAAGAATGTCCTTCAACTCTGGGTTAAGAGGATTATATCACTTAGTCTATCGTTTTTATAACCCCTGTTGTCCAAGTTTTCTGTAGATAAGTTGATAATTGAAATTCCTTTGAGTAAAGCTACTCAATTCTTGCACAAACTAGACAGCAGTCCACTTTTATACGCTGTTTTGCGTGTCTAGTTTCAGAATAACTTGAAATCCTGAAAGCAAGACCACACAGCAAAACAACTGTGTGTCATGGTCACACTGCAAGATGACTAATTTTGTTAAAATATATGTTGGAGGATCGCTATGGTACAGTGTCGCTTTGGAGAATATTTCACAAAACCTTATCTCAGATCATCTACATCCTGTTTAATTGTCTGGTATTTACGTGCATCAAAGAAAAGCTACAAAAAACACCGCTATGCTTTCCACTGGAAAAAAATAATCACATTTTCCATTGAAAAATACGATTAGAATTGACAGGACCTGGACAAGAGCAGATAATTCAGATTTTCCTCACAAAGTTCATTACCTGTGTGGCACTGGACACAGAGGGTTAGGCAGGGCTGGCCTTACCCCGCCACAGCGACCAGCTGGCCCTGGTTTGGCCACTTCATGTCATAACCAGTGGCTCTGTCCTCTCTGCAAGAGAGACTCCTGTGTGCCCTGACCTACTGCACAACCCAAACGAACTAGAATGAATTACTAGTCGCAAGATTTCTGGAACTAGAACAAAGCCACCCTGCCATCCAAGCTGCGGAACCGGATGAAAGCCTTTCAAACAACATTTTTAAAACCCCTTTTCTCTGCAGCATGCTTTAACCTCCTTTAAAAATAAATGAAACCTGGATTTTGGAAACAAACTGATGAATCCCAGGTTGCAAAAATACCTGTGCTACTAACATGAATTCTCAGAGTAGATGAAAAGTCTGCAAATTCTTCCTGCAGAACGTTACTTTATGTACAGGATGTACCTCGTGCAATCTGGTAAAATGACCAGGACAGAGTCAATAGGATTTGCTGCAACTTATCCCAGTTGGCAGCTTGTCCCATGATTCAACGCAGCAGCAGAGAACTGAAAGAAACTTTCTGAGTCATCAGGTCCCGTCCCTCAGTAGTGCAGGCTCCCACACACCCTCTAATCCTATCATAATGCTGTCCAGCTTCATCTCAAACCTCCTCAGGTGGTTTGCACCATTATTTGCTTAGTTAATACACTTAAAAACCATTTAGAAGAGTGGTGAAGTACTTCCTATGTAAATCTTGCAAAACTCACATTTCTTAACTTATTTACTACCACATAGTGCACTGAAACACAGGAATACTCTTATTCAGGGAAAGAATTGATAAGAACACATAGAGTCATTAAGGTTGGGAAAAAACCTTAAGATCATCAAGTCCAACTGTCAACCCAACACCACTGTGCCTACCTAAGCCCACCCTTAAGCACCACATCTATGCGTCTTTTAAATCCCTCCAGGGATGGGGACTCCACCACTGCCCTGGGCAACCCCTTCCAATGCCTCAGATCCCTTCCAGCAAAGAAATTCTTCCTCACATCCCATCTCAACTGCCCTGGCCACAACTGGAGCCCATTTCCTCTTGTCCTGTCCCTTGGTCCTTGGTTGAACAGACCCACCCCCACCTCTCTCCACCCTCCTCCAAGGGACTTGGACAGAACCAGAAGGTCTCCCCTCAGCCTCCTTTTCTCCACGCTCAACCCCCCCAGTTCCCTCAGCCACAAGGGAACTCAGCACACTTGTGCTCCAGACCCTTCCCCAGCTCCGTTGCCCTTCTCTGGACAGGCTCCAGCACCTCCATGTCCTTCTTGGAGTGAGAGGAAGTGTAGTGTACTTACACTAATCATTCAGATCTTATAAGAAATAGAAATAATGATACTTTCCACTCCCGCAGTTGTTTCATGTCAGCATCTTTGTTAACTAAGATAGGTAGTTACTTCATAGACAATTATTAAAAAAAAATAATAATTAGCTAATCACATTTTCAGAGCGGCAGAAATCAGCTGGAGCTGTAACGTGGTGCTCTCGACACCAGCTACTCTCCCTCCAGTCACTCACAGCCAATCCGGAGGAATCTAGAGACACATAACACAGTGTTTGTTACTTCTGCCCCGAAGCCATACAAAGCTGAAGAGTCTACCACTGAGCCCGGTCAAGCAGCACTTTTCAAAGATGTAAATTATAGGGTGAGCCATCCATGAAATGTTTTCTTACCACTAGGATTTTCATTTAAGCAACTGCAGTACTGGCTCTAGAGCACGCAACACTTCAGGACAGGAGGCAACCAGGAAACACCACTGTCACCATCATTTTGCTCAGAGAAACTCGCCAGAAGGGTCTCTCCCAGAGCCTGCCAGCAGGGACCTTCTCCCGTTGAACCTATCGCAACACGGGTACCTGTCTGAAGGAACGTGTTTGCTCTGGGCTTCCAGGCAAAACAATAAATGCTGCCAGAGCAATCGGCTGAGGCAGGAAAAGAGGAAAGGTTATGGCTGGACAAGGAACTAAGGCGTATCACATAGTTAAAAATATCCAGTATGGGAAAGGTAGGCAACTCCTAATACACTGGTTAAGTTAAACCCTACTTGGAGCCCAGCCTCCAGCCAGGTCATGTTAAAGGAGACAGTTTTGTCTGTACCAGATTTATTATCTAATTATTCTAACGGACCTTGTGCATTCTAGCCTAGAGGAGGCCAGAGATAGAAAAAGGCATCAGAACAAAAGGGACCAGGTAGAACTCTAGTTTAGATCCAGAGGTCTATGGGAGATGCAGGAGACGAGTTCGTGCACCTGAGGTTTCCTGAGCATGGACAGGGAGAAAAACCCAAGCGGGAAACAGGCTTAGAGAGGTTTTACACAAGACAGCAATAAAGCAAATTTTTCCTCTTCTGAGAACACCTCCTTTTGTCACAGCTTAGTGAGCTGCCTGGATACAAACACACACACAGACCAAAACCTGCAAACACAAATGCTTAATTGGATTGCTAAATTACTAGCTTGATTTGCATTGAGACTGAAATTCTAACTGTATTTGCTTTTGAAGTTAAGCTCAATACCCACACATGCATTTTGATTTTCAAAGACGGATTCTAGGCAGATTGACTCAACATGGGCCCGTTTGTAGAATTTGAGACCAAAGATGAATTTTGGCACCAAACTTCAGAGTCAAAACGAGTGCCCTCAGTGCAGCTCCCTCCAAGAGCTGGGATCTCCATGAGGGAGGACGATGCAGACACTATACACGCCATTTACATAAATATACACACTATTTATACGAAAAGGAAGTGGTAGTTTAACTAAAAAGGTTTTACAGATACTTAGCTGATTTCAAAAGAGCGTGTAAAGCTGTTAAATCACCGTTTCCACACAAGGGATAGATTCTCCTAGATGCAGGGATGACAGTGACCCACACCCCAGACCCTGGGCGTACACTGAGCATCTGGCCTGAATCTTTAACTGACACACTAACCCACAGAAACTGTTTATATCATTTAATGTCATTTTCCAGTTTAACTATTATTTCAGTTATTTCAATATTATTTAATAAATATCATTTTAACTATTACCCTACTGAGCAAATCACCTTCTTCTAAACTTAGTAGCACGGAAAGACAGCATTTTAATAATCTTATCTCTTCTGAAATAAAATGTTATTTTAATTTTGTTGATCCATAAAAACAAATTTCTGGAAAAAAGTAATAAAAGGAGAAAATAAATAATAGATAGCTTTCAGAAGGACTTAACTACTGGAAAGAATAGAACCTAAGCGTGATTGGCAAAGGAGCAATAGTAACACCTACCACAGATTTGGGTTTGCTGACTGCCACCAGATTGGCCAGAAAGTCTTCATCGTAGAGCTGGCTAAAAACATGGGCATCGTAAGCCACCATTATGGAGACTTCTTCCATCATTTTGCTGGCAAGCTGCCGTTAGTGGCCGGAGCGGTTTGCCAATCCAAGGCTGAACCTTGGCTCAGTTCCGTGTCAGTTGTTCACACCCACCTGAAGAAGCTAATGAGGAAGGAGTGTCACGAGAGAAAATATGACCCAGCAAATCACCTCCCGTGTGGGTTTTCCTCTCGAGGGTGCCTTTTATCGTCACGGGAAGCACACACAAAACACCTGCTCACGCTCCCAACACCCGACCTGCAAAAGGCATTTGCTGAAGTTTGGTGAAAGCTGGAGAAGTTGTAGTTGTACAAGTTCTACAGTTGTAGAAGTAGCTGTAATTCCAGTGTGAGGCTGAAGATGAAAAAGCAGTAGCCAAACCAGATTACTGTTAAGCAAGGAAAGATCCGCCAGTGCGTGACAGCAGGACTGGAATCATTTCTGTTCTTCTCCAACTTTGTAGAGATTGTTTATTCTTTATCTCCAGTTTTCTCCCATGGACAACTGATATCCTTGTTAGCAGAGTCTCGCTTTCCAGTGAATTGCTTCTTTTGGCTTATCTGTAAATTCACAGAGACCGCTGTAATAATGATTTCTTTCAGATATTCCTTGGAATTTTCCACAAATTTCTAAATCTCTCTTTTAAACTCTTGATAAACATCCGCTTTTACACAGATCTGAATTGCATTTTGTGCCACGTAGATACTTTGATTTTTAGCAGGAAGATGATGTCATCAAGTCACAACCCTCCAAAAAGAGTCCTTCAGTTGCCATTTGTAAGGCAGGGTAAAACAGACATGCAAAACGCAATGAAGGCTGTAAGCTCTTTCTTGAATAAACTCACACCTCCACAAGTGAAATAAAACCAATTTATGCAATCAAAATGTTCCACAGGAGAAGGTTTTTAACCTGATTCTGGGTCTGGTTTGCTTTTAATCAAAAAGTGATATGGTAGCTCTTGTCTTTGAGTCCTAAGCAGTGTAGCTACCTTCCAAATTGCTCCTGACTTTCCATTCATTTATCATAACTTCTATCTGACACAGAGGAAAAACAGCGCAAGGAAAAAATTTGGAAAAAATCCTTAAAAATCAATATTCTCAAAACTACAAATGAAAATCTAGAAAAATAATAAGTGATTTGAAGAAAGAAACAAAATATCCCAAAAAGAAACTCCTTTCAGGAGACTCAGGCAAGTCAAAACTCCAAATTAGCACTTCTGCTTAGATTCATCCACTACACTTTTTTCTTCTCTGGAAGCCTTTTCATACCTGCTCAAGAAACTGAACTCATTTCAGCTCCGCATTTGTCTCCAAAGACAGGATGTGCTGGATGCAGCAAATCTGGTAGGAGTTTCCAGTTCAGGTTGCCAGTAGCATATGGTCACGCTCTCACTTCCCAGAATAAACAGGGTCAGACCCACCTTGCTTTTCTCTTTTCCCTGTTCCTGAAGTATCTTTATCAAAGATTACACGCCTATCTAAATAGCACCAGGTGCTATTTGCATTTGAATAGGAAACTCGAGCAAGGGCTGTAGTGTACAGGATTAAAAACCCAACATCTCTTTCACTTATATAGGGGGGGGGGAAATTACATGTTATTGCTAGGAAACAGAGTTCTAATAGGCTTATAGCAAACAAAAAAATGCAGCACTTGAGGTTAAATCCTTGAGACTAAAGCAGATTCTGATCGTGCTTTAACCCTTGCAGGAGGAGGAAAGGTATTTTTTCCTTGAAATGCACCTATAGTGCATTTTTAAAATTTTTCTTCTTGCAGATTTTTTTCCAATTAATTCCCACAGATTCTGATCCTGATCAGGAGATCACCTCTCCGTGTCACCTAGACAAAAGTCCTACCTGCTACGCTAAATCCTGCTGAGGTTTTCCCAAGCGCTTTGAATGACCGCTTCCTCTTCGCTTTCACTGCCTTCTGGGGTGGGGAATTTTTTTTCTGGTAGCAAAAGTTGGAAGCGGCAGGTTGAGAGTGGTTCCTCCTCAGCTCCTCCGAGGTGAGGTGTGCTGACAAAGGCACCTGTTGTCAGAGGTAAATCAAGTCCCTTCCCACAACTCCTCCCGCCCCGCTGGCACCCGCTCCGCTCCGGAGGCTCCCAACAGGGACTGGCATTACATCGCAACAGTCATGTAGGTGCAGGGGAGAGAGAGCAGGCGGTGGAACAACAAACATTCCCATGTTAATGAGAACCCAATTTAATTCTGCAATAAGGGCAGGAGGTGGAGAATGCAAATTATCAGATGTACTCCGCAGCTGCAGCTACTCCAATCCCTCCCCTGATTTAGCCAACAGGCATTTCTATTTATAAGGAATTATGGACCAGAACCTATATTCCTTTTATTTTTTGTTGTTTTTCATCTTAAACAGAAGGGTTACGATGATTTAACAGAACTAAGTCTATATGTCACTATTGTATTATTAGCCAAATAATTTCTCCTGTATCTATTCTCAACAGAGGGCTTGTAATTTTGGCATGTTCTAACTAGCAATTACAAGAACAACTGATTTTTGATATTGGCTAGTGCATATCTTTACTTTAAAAAGGATGTTTTTCAGCTGTTATTTCAAGCTAATGGAGCTGAGCTGCCCACAAATCCCTACAAACCTGCATTTGACATCCGTTAACAGGCTGTGCTATACTCCACATCACTGCATGAAATTATAAGTACCAAGCCAGTTAAATGCAATCTTTTGAATTAAACTGACTGAAGCAAATCTACCCACTGAGCCACAGTCGTGGCACGCTCACACCAGAGGAACTGGAGAGGAAAAGGCAAGCTGAGATGCCCCTGACCACCTCCTCAGGCCACACTACACACTCCTCCCAGAACTTCAATACAGAGCTTTCCCCTCAGCTAGGCTTGCCGAGTGCTGAAGTGATGAATAATCTATCAAAAGACAATAAAAACCACACAGTGCAGCTTCATATTTCTTTAAAGCAAACAGCGCTTCCCCTGTAGAACACCACGTCTACCTGGCAGCAGCCCTCCTCGAGGCAGAGGAACGCAGTCCCCTCCACCACCTACCTCCAAAGCAGGAATTTTGGGAGAAGTGGTTCAACCAAGCAGTCAGGACGACAGAAGAGAGCCAGCAGAAGGACAGGTGAGCTGCAGAAAACTGTTAACTAATTAAAGTAAGTAGCCCTAATTACAGTTGTTGGGGTTTATATGCTGGTGGATCACAGAATCACAGAATGGTCAGGGTTGGAAGGGACCTCAGGAGATCATAGACGTGAATGGAAAATTCCTGAATTGAGCAAACCAGCGAGCTTAGCAAAGCAAAATCCTGCTCACTCCCGAGATAAATTCACTCTCACTCCACCCCCAGGAATGTCTTGCTGCTGCTATCTGACGGGGATAGGATCTTCTGATAGACGGCACAGCCTTACGTATGTGAGGTATGTGCAGCTCCTTGCTGAGCGCTCCCTTCCTGCCACCCTGCTTCTGAAACACACCGGGCGTTCTCTGCAATTTGCTTTTCCTGTATTGATGAATCTGGGAAGATCACAGCAGCCTTCAGATAAGGAAACACCAAACTCCTTTCAGAGCGCTTGGAATGGCATTTGGCAGCCTTCAAGATAAGTTTACAGATCTTTTTTTCCCCAAATGGGAATGAACAACAGTAGTGTCACACTCTTTTCACAATTCCCTCACTCGCTGATGACCTGTAACAACCAATCTGAACACAACCAGTGAGTGAAACCCACTTGGTTACAAGTCAAATGCTGTGAATCCCAAAGCACAGTTCCCTTCTCTCACCTGCAATGGACTTGCTGACCATTGGAGAACAGCAGATAGCCCAGATCTGCTGTTCACACGCTCAGTCACCTGCAGAGCCACCTGAAGTCCCTGCAGATGTCCTTGCTGCCCTCGGGAAGTTGCCGTGCTGTGCCGAACCCTTGGCTGCCCGTCCCACGCGTGTGTGGTTATCCCAGGAAATTCAGGAGTAAAACATTCACTGCTGTGCTGGTGCAGCCTTCGGGAAGGCTAAAATTTTATTGACACCTCTGTTCCAGTTTCAGACACCAGAAGATAAATAACTTCAGACGTGTTCCTGGATTCAAGGTGAGCATGAAAGCTAAGCCAGCGCTTTTTGGAATGCCCCATAGCATTCCAGAAAAGCAGTTGCCAGGCTCAGACTGATCTATAGTTCAACAACTGCTTCTCCAAGTTTTATTTTTATTATTTAAAATGTCAATTAACATGCCCAGGTTTTTTTTCCCCCAAAGAAGTGGGTGTATGCACCTGTGTTTCTCCTAAAATAATCCTCCAAATGTGTGGAAAAATCTGGGCTGGATATGCTTTAGCACATGTACTTACACGGATAAATCCTCCCAATCTGCAGATACGCCACATCCTCCTGATCTGAACGCAGGCAAGATTGTAAACTCACTTTTGCAGCCTAAAGCCAGCAAAGCCACGCTGCTGGAGACAGCCAAGGCTCCTCTCCCAGCGGCGGCAGAGATCAGCGTGGCTGGGATAGAATCAGAGACTCACAGACTGGTTTGGGTTGGAAGGGACCTTAAAGCTCATCCAGTTCCAACCCCCCTGCCATCAGCAGGGACACCTTCCACTAGACCAGGTTGCTCAAAGCCTCATCCAACCTGGCCTTCAACACTTCCAGGGAGGAGCAGCCACAGCTTCTCTGGCCAACCTGGGCCAGTGTCTCACCACCCTCACAGCAAAGAATTTCTTCTTCACATCTCATCTCCATCTCCCCTCTGCCAGTTTAAAGCCATTTTCCCTTGTTCTGTCATTAACTGCCCTTATAAAAAGTCCCTCCCCAAAACTGCTGAGGCAGAGGCGTTCCTGACAAACCGGTGATGCTGGCGTGTGCTCCCCCACAATGGAAATGCATGGCCCACCTCAGGGAAAAGCTGAGGACTTCAGAGTCTTCATTTGATGTTGCTGGCTCTGCCTCTTGAATTATTTACTGCAAGCAGGAATAAAAGAGGAGGGCAGGACTATTGCCCTGGTCTCCTTCAGGTTTATGGGAAAGCACGGACAGCAAAGTCACCGCAAAGCAGGAGGAACCCTGACAAGTGTGTTCAGTGCTTCTTTCGGGATTAAACTGAACGTAGCAGAAAACATTCCAATTCCCCTCTCACAGCCCTCCCCAGTCACCTGTGTGCCACACAAAGGGCCAGTTCTGCTCCATGCAACAACTGCTGCGTGAGGATTTTCTCCCACACAGCTCCTAGATGATCTTAAAAGCTCAGGAAAAGAATTCAAGCTATTTATTAGCCTGACCTCTAAAACTACACAGGGTAGAAGAGCAGGCCAGCCCAGCCAACAGCTCCCCAACCTGCTGGAGGTCACTCCTTGTATTTTTAAAAGTATATCCTCAATTAATTCTGTTCTAGGTATTTGTTCTCCTTCTCAAAGGAACGGTCTTTTAAAGGGTTTTAAATTTTAAAGGGTTTGCGGCAAGTTAGCCCTTCATTTCAGGTTTGACATTGAAACTACAGCTAAACAAGGGCATGAAGCTGCCTAAACCAAATCCGCCCATTTTGATTTCTACAAACCATAGGAACCTGAAAAAGATTAAGCAGCAGCATAGCTGGGATGCCAGCCTACAGGTACATACTCATTATTATTCAGCTCAGTCCCTTCCACATTATGTTGCAGCTTTTTAAATTAACTCATGACTCTCTTTTGATTTTTAATTAATTAAATTCACATTTTTCATTTATGTTTTCACATTTCCATACTGCCACTATCACTTTCTAAGGGCACTAGAAGTTAGTTCCTCTTTTCAGCTGAGTTCCCTTCAGAAACCAACTGTCTGGCAGAAATATTTCACTTTGCGAACTTCTTTTTTCTCTGCCAAGGATTTGCATTAGAGCTGGGAATGCTTTTTGCCTGTTTGTGTTTTTCCTGAGGCAAAGGCAGCCCAGGGCTCCCAAGTCCACAAACCCCCCGGGGCGGTTTATCGCCTGGTCCCACAAAGAGCTGTGGTGTGACGAGGGATGGAGGCAGCGGGGCAGAGGAACAAGGAAACAGCCAGACACCCCCCTGAGCCAGGATTGCTACCAAATAAAAGGAATATTGAATCTTACTGAGAGATTTTGGAAATCCTAGCCTTTGCCTGTCAAAAAGATAAGATTTAACAGCATATTTGGGGCATGCTTTGTATGTAGAACCCAATATAACTGACTGATGTTTAAAACAGAGCTGGGCTGGTTTTTTCCTTACCCAGCCTTTTCTTCTAGCAAAACAGGGGATTTTTTTCCCTCTTTGCAAAGGCAAGGGGTGGTACTGGTGAGCTCCATGACATGAGTACTCCAGCCTAACATACTCTGAGCAGGGCCACGCCAGTTTGCACGGTAGACTGCCCTACAGAAACCATTCGGAAGGAAAAGGCAGAAATTCCTCAGCTGACTTAGAGCATATTTTCCTGAAAAGTAGCAGGCTTCTGCCACCTGCTTCATGTTTCACAGAATCATGGAATGGTTTGGGTTGGAAGGGACCCTCAAAGGTCACCTAGTCCAACCCCCCTGCCATCAGCAGGGACATCTTCACTAGAGCAGGTTGCTCAGAGCCCTGTCCAACCTGACCTTGAATATCTCCAGGGATGGGGCCTCCACTACCTCTCTGGGCAACCTGTTTCAATGATCCACCACCCTCATATTGAAGAACTTTTTCCAAATATCCAACCTAAATCGACCCTTTTCTAGTTTAAAACCATCACCCTTCGTCCTGTTGCTCCCTGCCCTTGTGAACAGTTCTTCCCCAGCTTTCTTACAGGCACCTTTCAGGCACTGGAAGGCTGCTACAAGGTTCCCCTCCAGAGCCTTCTCTCATCCTTTCTCTTCAGGGATCCATTTTTAATCTCCTCCCAGTTCAGTGACAGTAGACACCCATAAATAATTCAACACTCCAACCCAGCAAAGTGGTGGCAATTCTATAGCAGGGACCCTCCCACACCCACCCTGGGGCCATGGCCAGCCTCTCCTGAATCTGTGCCCTCCAACTCCAACCCATACAGAGAGGTCCCTCCATTAACAATCTGTTTGCCATTGTAAATGTCCCTGATATATATTCCCTGGAGCTATTAATCCAACAACTGACTAATGGCTGTATGGCATTTAAACCATGCAAATGCCATTGAGAGCTAAATTTCAGAATAAACTGATCCTAACCCACACTACCTGTGAAGTGCATTTTAAACTGGTTACGTTTATCACTTTAACTGGTATTGACAAGAAAAAAAAAATGGAGTCAAGCTTATTTTCCAAGAAAATTAGCACAGCAGTTGTATAGGAGTGCTTTGCACTTCTTATTAGTTATATGGATTTCTGGCTTGATTTCAGTATAGCTTGATTTAGGGATTTCACCCAAATAATCCACAAGCTAATGCAAGCAGAGCCAAATTTTATCAAGCAAAAGCTTCATCAGAATAAAACAGCTAGTTCAGACTCCATACAGACAACAACTATACAGCAAGTATATATCTGCATTGCTACCTTCACCCATGGGCTACTGGCTTTTCGTTTAGAGCAGATGATCAGCAAACAAGATATTAATTATGATCTTAAAAGGTCTTTTCCAATCAAAATGATTCTATGGTCAAGGAGCACATTAAGGAGTGACTTCTGTCACATGAAGACACTCACACTGGTGCCCAGGACTCGGGCTTCTCATTCTAAACCCACATCAGACACTTTCTCAAGGCAGATACATCTCTCCATATTTTTTTTTCCTTCCCCAAAGAGGGGTTAACTGTCCTTATCCACCTCCCAGAGGTAAATTAATAATGGTAAAATTTATGAAGAATGCACAACTGTAAGTTGTATTATTATTATTATTGTTGTTACGATGATGTCTGTCAAGTTTTCTCCAGAGTGCTGTTAAATGCCTTAGGAACTATCTCAGGGATGTCAGACCCTGCCGAAGAGCACAGTGACATGTTTACCTGGATGACCTGTCTGAAGCACTCAGGATCACATCAGATTTTAGTATCTTTACTAAAGACGGTCACTTTGCACCTGACCTTTAGCCTGGGACAAGAAAAAAAGAACGACTAAAGGCTGGAGAGCCAGACACTGAGAAATTCCTATGGTTAAAGAAAAAGAAAGAAAGAAAGAAAGAAAGAAACAGGCAGGACCACAGCACATCTTCTATCCATCAAACGCATAGGAGCTGGCCAGGTACAAACCCACCACAATACACTCTGCTGTGCAAGGATGAGGCAGGAGCTGCCGTGCTGGTACCCCTGGAGCAGCACGGCAAAGCCCCAGAAAGGTCTGTGGCCACATCTTCCACATGGGCCCCCTGACAGGATGGTCCTCATGGAAAAGGTGAGATGTTTCTACATGTCAACAGTACGACGGTAATGGCATATTCCCAAAACAAAAACCAGATCCATAGTATGATTGCTTGGAAGATGAGATAAAGACTAATTAAGACTGAAATGATGCGGGTGAGCAGGAACTGGCACATGGTGCCAGCTGAACTGGACTAAACCAGACAGACTGGTCCAAGTATCTCAGCGGTTGAGGTACAGAAGTCAGATAGTTTGATTGTGAGACGCAGTCTAGACTGAGGCATGCTTGAAGACTCTGAAATGAGATTTTTTCATGCATTATACATTAAAAGTACAAACTACTGATATCTTCCAGGAGAGCAGTGTGTCCCACAGTACTGGAGTTAAAAATGAAAACATTAACCTGGAGGTCAAAAGATTGAACGCAGACAAAAAAAAACTTCCAGAAAACAGCACTTGCTAGTGTATATTTATACCAAAGATGATTAATGGAGATCTGATACAGCAAGCATTTGACAGGAGATCCTGGGAAAGATGGGAGGCAGCTAAGTCTCAGTGCTTCCCCAGACAAATTCCCCTGGAATTTCCACATGTCAGCTCCAGAGGAGGAAAGAAGCTCAGGACTGTGCAAGCTGATCAGCTGTATGAGACTTCCAGCAGCACCACCATCTAAGCTTCACACAATCCTTTGCTGCTAAATCCCTATTCATCGCCACACAGCGCAGGGAGAGGGAAATTCTCTTCTCAGAAGATGATTTGGGAGACAAACTATTTCAGTGCTTAAATGTGCTGATCTAGTCCCCTACTGTGAAAATCTGCATCCACGTTTAAGGCTTCAGTATACCACAGTGAGAAAAGCTTCTGTATTTACATATGATTTAAAGATTAACCTGTCTTCATTTGTCTGCTAGTAAGCTGATTTTAAGAGCCCAAATGGTATGTAGGGAAGGGGAGAGAAGGCAGCTTCTTACACAAGTTATCAAGGAGCTCTCTATGTGATAAAGAGGTATTTCTTGAGACCCGAGGTATTTCCACATAATCTTCTACCCTCCCCATTTGTCTTATTTCAAGTTTGTCTTTTATTTAAAATCTGGATTACAGGTCTTGTATTACTGCTGCCATTATGTCTATGAAACTAAAAAAAATGAGACACTCTCTAAAAAAAAACCCCCATAATAATCAGGAATTGGTCCAGCTTAGCACAGATGTCCACAGGGCAGGAGAACATTTTCTCCTGGTGTCCATGTGCTCAGGCTGGGCACAATGGAGTGCTCAAGCTGGGGACAGTATTTGTGCCATGCATAGAAGGGCTGCGCTCCCTTGGAAGCTCACTCCCTCCCTCCCAGTGCTCCTGGGCCATATTTAGAGAGGAAATTGAGCCATAACTTCTCATATGTTCTTGATTTTTAACATGTTTTTTATACAGGGGAAGCGCTTAAGCAAAATTCCTTCTACAAGGGAAGTGCCTGGAATGAATGAGAGAGAATTTTTGCTTGATTTGAAGAAAAAAAACCCCACACCCCAAAATAGCAAACAAAGCAAAACAGAGGATGCAATAAAATTTAGGATGATTTGCAAAAAGAAGTTTTAAAGAAGAGATTTCTACCATAAAATTCCTCAATGTATTTCCAAATCATAATTTTTATATGATGAACATCATTATTTTCACTTTATTTTCCATTATTTTGGAAAGCCAATCCCCTAAGCAAAACAGAAAAAGCATGCTAAAAAAAATGGGAAAGCTGGTTATAAAAACATGAAAAACTAAGAGGTCCCATTCTTTTGCTTCCCTCAGTTTGGATGTTGGTTATGAATGATAAGGCAGCAGTTTCAGCCCATCATCCATTGCTATTCCGATAGGATAGCATCTCCCAAATTCCAGCTCTGTGTTTACAGTTCAAATGAACAGGGGATAAATCAGTGTTTTCATTTTTCACTCATGTGGAACTGTAAGAATAAACCCCAGGAGTTTGTTCTTTTGCCTACAACAATCGGTGATCTATGGAATGGTTTGAAAGGTTACAGATGTTCTTATCTGCTGCATTTGTGGGAGAGTAACTTAGTTTCTAATTACTCTTTAAAACTAATATACTCTTTGAAGGCAGTGAAGGATCTGATCACCTTTCTCTGCCATATCATGGTTGTCTCTCGGAATGCCACACCATTTGTTTCTTCTCCAGATACAGAACCACAGAATTGCCCAGACTGGAAAA
>NW_010305617.1:0-34574 GCF_000700745.2 Antrostomus carolinensis | reverse complement strand
CAGACATGAATTGTGTGAAATGACCAACCCAAAAGTCAGTCATTTCTAGGGTTCAAAGTTAATAGGAAGGATTTCGTTTTAACTTGATAACGATGCAACTCTGGCTCGTATATTAGACATCTGGCAAGTCAGAAAAGGAGAAGAATGATGATGAAAGGGTGTGCAAGCAAACACATCACTGAAGGAAAAATAAATCACTGATTACAGGTAGGAGCCAGGACTGTCTGTAACAGCAGGCAGTTCAAAGCACAATCCTGTGCTTAAAAACCAGCGCAGCCATCTCTCTGCTTCTCAATATCTAGTCTCAATTCAATATATTCTAACACTCACCATACTTCCCCCCTTCAACAATGCACTAAGAAAATGCTAGCAATTTTATACAGACTTCACATCAATTAAAGAACAGTGAGAGCATGCCCCAGGCCATAGCTGAGCAAGACAGCTTCAATAACTACTGGACATAGATAATTTAAACATGCATTATCTATTTTTCATTCATTACATTAATACAAATTATTTGTGAAGTATAAAAAATTAATCCCTTTTTATTAACAGAACTTGGAGAAAAAATCATGAAGTATCTTGAGGGACTTGAGTCCACCTCTGAGAATGCCAACAACTACTAGCACAGAACACATGTGTAAGTAACTAAAGACATGAGCAAACAGTGAAGAAAAAAAATAAAACAATGCCTTCCCCTTAAGAAAAAACACACTAAAGGATGTCAGCTAATTTTTTTTTTTTCTTGGTCTTTCACACTGCCTTACTGAATTGATTTCCTGTTGTGAATCCTGCAGATGTTGCTGAAGAGGTCCCAGCTGTGCTTTCCCAGACTGTATGCAATGCTCAAGCTCTGCAGTTTCTTGCTGGAGGCGACTCAGTTCCTCTTGAGCTTTGGTCAGTTCATCTTCATATGCTGAAATCTTTGATTCTTGGCTTGTTATTTCAGCCTTCAGCATGGCAATCTAAAGCAGGAACAAATATTTCAAAGCCAAATAAAAGACCCACCTCCAATCGCATCCAAATACTATCATTTATGACCAGAAGTAGTGAAAACCTCATAGCTACTGGAAAGATAGATCACACCTGAATGAAAGGTTAATTCCCTATTGGTCTCCGTAAGATCATAGTATTCTAGCTGTTTTTCTGACCAACACAGATATTTCTAATACTGAAAATATAATTTTAGATCTTAAAGAAATATAGCTTTATATTAGGAAAAAAAAAATCTACATAACCACAAGGTATTTTTTTTTAACTGCTAAGAAATCAGTGCCAGTAATTAGTGCTTCTAATTACACTTACATTGCATTATAATTTTGCATTATTTGTTTGCACTTCACTTTATTGGTATGCAAGTATATCTCAGTATATTTGTTGAAATAACGATACTAAATTAGCAGGTCACTGAAATAAGTGACATGTTTCCTGTTCTCTGCTGGTCACAAAATCTTGACACTCAAGATGTTTATTTGTTCAAGTTTTTTCTCCTGCCCCAACAACTGTAACACTGCAAGGCTGGGTGCTTCAGAACAAGGAGTTTACTCTTTCAAGGGCCTTAGCCACTAGACCTTACCAGATGGGCCTCCTCTGCACACTTCTGCCTGATATCATTAAGTTGCTCTTCCAACTTGGCCTTCTGCTCATCAAGATCATTAAGGATTTCCTGTGCTTCCTCCTTCTGAGCTTGCAGCTTTTGCAGATTACTGCTCTCCCGCTTTACTTCATCTTGTAGATCCTGTAATTAAACAGATTAGCTTTGCATTTGTTCCCTCTATCCTCCTAACCACTAAATTCCGCAGCAAAAAATGCAGTATTAACTCAGATTTCAAAGTATCAACAAATTCTCTTTCAAAGCATTTGTAACACGTCAGACAAGCAAGTACTCTCAAATTCTAATACATAAAAATAATCAGGCTATTTCTTTTTTCTTCAGTAAGAAAAAATTCACTGAAACATTGAAGACTGTGCATCAACAGAGATTAACTGTCTTACTCCCAGGGAGGTTAGGGTTTCATTTTGAATTTAGAAGTTGTCTTTATTCAGATTGCTACATTGTCTCTCTCTCCTATGTTTTAGCAATATATTTTACCGAGTTCCTTAATAATAGGATTTCATTCTGCTCCTTCCCTCTTCAAAAACACATAGCCAAAAATAGGAACTTGTTTTAGCAACATAGTAAAGGGCCAAACTAGTGCATTATTAACCCAAATGCACTCCCTTCTAGAACCTCCCTGATTATTTTGCAATAATCAGCCAAAAACTTATTTTCCATGTGACAGTACTAACAAGAAATGCACACTCCATACACAACAATGTGGTATCTTTTAATTTATGACTGGTAAGTATGTATCTTGTGTTCTATGTACATTAAATAGCATCCTATGATATTTAGTTTATTTCTGAGCAATAGGAATAGTTATACTTCAACAAACTGCAGAAATAACATTGAGAAAAGAGTCGAGAAAATACTTTAGGAAGAAGAAAGAATCATTAAATCAAGAGGAAGAGATAATACAGGGGGAACAGAAAGGATTAATACAAACCAAAAAAATAGTAGATGAAAACAGAAGATTACAGCCTTTCTGAGAAAATATGGTCATTGAAGGAAGAATCATGAACAATAGTAAAAAGGTAATAGAGATAAAAGAAAATTAAGGAGGATAAGAAAACAAGCTGATGTGAATTTCTGATTAGATCATACATTTGTGTGCTGCTCTCTGCTAAAATCCTGTTGTCCTTTTTTAGAGGTGTTTGGGGGTTTTTTTGTGAGGGACATGGCTTATCCACATGTGCTAACACCTCCAGATAATCAGGACAAAAAAGCCAGATAGAAATAGAAAGGCATATGGTGCAGCAGTCAGATGCTAGTGAAACAGATAACCTCAAGACAATGGGAAGACTACCTAAAGAAACAGCATAGATGCTTTTATGAAAACAAAACAAAAAAACCCAAAAAACCCCTCCAAAAACCCACTCCCCCACATACAAACCCAAACCAAACAACAGAAAACACCAAAAAACCCTACACAAAAACCCCAAATCACATTTGAAGCTCAGTAAAGGGTGTGACTGATGTGCAGCAGTCAGAGTAGGTGAATTCCTGGTTATTTCTAATCTGTGAAAGACAAATGAGCACATAGACAAGAAGCTCTTACAGCAGCTACTGACTTGGGATAATTGGGACACCCTTGATCCATTCATTTTTACATTGCTTTGAAAAGCAATGTACTCAACACAAGCAATGAGGGGAAAAATAACAGCTTAAAGAGATTTCAGTCTCCTTTCTCTGAAAGGAAGCAAGAATTCATATACACACAAGCTAAATATAGATCACCTCCACTCTTGCCACTGTTCCTTGAATCCCAGTCTGTCCTAGGCACAGCAGTAGAGAAGCACTGAAGAGACCTGACTAAGCCTGATGGCTCCCAGAAGAAAGAGATGGAAAAAAACCCAACCAAAACCCAAACACAAACATGTTCATATAACCACTCAAAAATTAAAGGTCAGAGTAGAGACAATACACAGAACTGGGGCTAAAACTCAAAAGATACATCTTCATGAAGTGAACCAGGCTCCAATTAAGCTTTGATTTCAAAGAACACCCTCAGTGCAGAAGAAGCATCTTAATGTTCAGCACTGAATGAGATTCTGTATGAAAACTATTAACATATCTGAGGTGGTACAAACTAGCATTTTTATGGTAATGGTAATCTTCGTATTAGATTTTCAATGATGCTCTCCATGCTAATGTAGTGTGGGACAAGGGAAGTCTAGAGATCTGTATTTCCACAGATAGACAACAGATTTAATAGCTTGCCAGTCTGTACTTCCCCAAATGATTCATATGCTAACAACTGTTAAGCCTCAAACAGCACAGAAAAGTTAAACTTCGCTGACATTTTAATTGGTGCACTGCAATAAATAAAGAACAGGGAAAATCCAGTGCTGAGTGGGATATTTGGAGCATAAAACTCTGTAAGAAAACTCAGGATAACAAGCAGATCAGAAGGCTAGAAGAGAAGGCCAGAAACATTCTGGACTACTGGGAAGGCCACAATTCCAAAATGCCTTTCACCTTTTTTCTTTTTCCCTCCCTCTCCTCTGAAGCAGCGTCTCACATGCACTTACATTTTCTTCCCAACTGATATAAACATTTTATACTCTGTTCAGAAGTTACAACATGCGTTTGTTCTAAAAACTTCTTTACAGGTTTCAGTGTCCGTTGAAAAACAAAACACAGACCTTTTGACTTCACATCAATAAAATTCTAGGGAATGGGTGGTAATTCTTAGGAAAGCCAAGAGACTCGCCACTTACTTCAAAGTCTTAGCAGGTAGACTGACAAACCATGCCCACACATGTGACATGCTAGATGGAAGATAAGAGTCTGTGAATGTGGCCAAAAGCCCATTGCTTGAGGCAGTGCCTGGCTGCTGAGGCACACAGTCCTTCAGCATCTGTGTCTGGAAGAGCAGACTGGTGATGGGAGAGCAAAGGGACAGTCAGGTAAAGGCACTTTCAGATGCCACCTGGTATGTGGTCAAAACTTAATGTTTTAGTTACACATTAACTCTGTAAAACAAAGTTCTCTATTGCCAAGAAGAATATTTCATATATGAGTTTATTAGTCCCATATTTGTAGGAAAATGCTAATCCAACCACAGAATAAGTTTAAGAAATGGTGCCTTAGAAGTTTCCCATCTTTGTTATTCTGCCCATAACTTTTCAAGAAAAAACACCCCTTAATCTTTGCTACTGAAGAGCTGATATTTAATAAGCACATTAAAACCCACCAGTACGCTATGTTTTCCCTCCAACTCTTCTTCTGTCTTTGCTTTTTAGTATCTATTTGCATAGTATATAAATTATTTTACAGAAGAAAAACTGTCATTCTTCTGCTCCTCCCATACAAGTTAGTCTGATCCATCACAGACCACGGCTGTATTGGAGATTTTGATTTGTGTCCATGGAAGTAATTCTGGTATCAGAAAACCTGGAGTGTGATGCCACAGAACCGGCTTGATGGTGGCAAATTAGAACACACTGGTTTTGCAAACCATCTTTAGAAATGTCACCATTAGAATAAAAACATAAGAAAAAAAGCATGATTTAAAGACATTCTTAGTCTGTCACCACTGTTCTCTGAAGTTTCCAGTAACATGCAGGTCCTCCAACACTCAGAAGCAAGAAAGGGACCAGACAGAAAGGGTCAGAGACAAAGGGCCACCAGCTTAAATAAATGCTGCAGCCATATCCTGTTTGATCCTGATGGTTTCTCATTTTCCTGACAAGCCAGTAACAGACTGGTCCTCCTCTGCAGACTGACAGAACTCTGTAACTCTGTATTTAACAAGGGATAAATAGCTTGTGCAATCACTAAGAGGTTAAGGACCCGAGACAGTTGCTTCCAACATTACTGCTCTGGATACAATGACTTAATTGATTCTGCAATGCTGCTGACTATCAAACACTAAATACATGCAGATGACACTAAAACCGTAACATTAGAGGTAAGGTTTTTATTTAGCTTTATATACCTTTCGTGCAAAGGCACCAGAGAACTCAGCCTTCATGTGAACACACACAGATTCCAGAACACACTAACAAAATCACCCTTTCTGCAAAGCCAGAAATACCCAGAATTTTTACCAGTGTGAAAAGGCAAACTGCAGAGTGGGGAGGGGAATGACTGCTGCATGCACGGACAGAATCACAGACATGGGCAACTTCAGTGTGCATTCCTGCAGCTGCTGAATCTGGCTGCCATTGTGACTAACAGGCCAGCATCTGATTATCTTCTGAAAGGTCAGACTATTAATTATCATCTAGGCTTTAAAGATATTAAATAGCCAAGCACAAAATTCACAACGGTTGTAACACATTTGCTCTTTTTCTCCCCAACACAAAATAAAATGCAGAAATCTTGCATTATTTGCTTTTAATCAAATAAAGATCATTTGAAATAATAAAGATTTCTAAAATCAATGTAGAAATAAATGTACATGATCACATATCATACTGAAGTTTTTTCTTAAAGCAGCAACTCCAGTTGCTTTTGCAGCTTAAAATTTAATTGAAATATTGCTTTGCAGCATTTCATTCAGGGCATGGCTAGACTGTTAGCACCCTGAACACCGATGCTGACTTTGTCATTTTTAATCCCTGTAAAACACTTGTAAAATTTAAATTTTCCAATATTCTGAAAATTCTATGTCATAATTTTAAATAAAAAAATCAAACATTATTTTTAAAATTCATTTATAATGGGCAAAATTAACTTGAGGCAACATTCCTCCCAAGCTAGTAATTACTGCGACTCTTAAGGAGCAACCCCATATAGAAGCCCTTTTAATTCAGCCACTTAAGTTTATTAATTTGCAGTGCTACAGGGTCTTCTTTAGTTTTAATTATACATTAGATAGCCTTGCTTAAGAAAACAAACAAACAAAACAACAAAAAAAGAAATCTATTCTTTCGTAGTATTTTTCATTTAAAACTCTATGTAGGCTACATGTCCTAGGAGCTCACACACTTATATAGATATACACATGTACACCAATCCACATTCATACAGAAAATACACTTCAAAGGACATCCTTTTCCTGAGCCACCAATCTTTCTCTTTTCACAGAGATGATCACATCACTGAATAAATTATGTGATCGAAAGGCTCAGTAATCCCACTGCCATTAAAGCACCAGTGGTACAATATCAGGTGTCTGAACAATAATTTTGTGTCTTATTTACCTGGACCTCACTTGTCCTCTGCTTGATGGTGTCTTCTTTCTCCTTCAGGTCTTGCTCTACATTATTCTTTTCCCTAGAAGACCAGCAAACAATGCAAGAATACTTAAGAACGTCAGCTACAGCAGGTACAGTTATCCAGCCCCCTAAGCCTGTATCTCTCTTTAAATACATAGTGAAACATTAAACACAAAAGTTGTAATGGATTTCTGCTTTTCAAATTATTTACAAGACAGAAGCCCACAGAAGTGTTCTGCATAAAAACCCCCTGTCTTTTCACCCAACTGCACTTCAGTGATAAGAATGGCTCAAAAATGGAAGGGGGCGGGAGGGAGAAATCAATGAAATACTGTCTCCAGTGATCTCACTGTTGCTATGGAGCACTAGTCTAATGAAAACTGCTGGGAAAAGTGGGAGGGATTGCATCAGATTCCATCTATTAACCCCTGCAAACACAGTAATCCCTATGCTAACAGCAGCTAGAAAACATTTCCAGCAGGCCAATCTAGCTGATTCACGAATTTTGCCCATCAGATTTTTGCTATATCTGTTGGTAAGCTCCGTCAGAAGAAGAAAGGTTGGCTTGCTGTAATCACTATGTGCTCAGAGACTCCATAGGTAGTTATTTGCTGTGTCACATCAAGTCTGTCTACAGACATTTATTCAAGTTTAAAAGTGACTGCTGATGACAGGGGAATTACCATCAATAAATTCTTGGCAGTCAGACATAACAATAGCTTTAAGAAAGGGAAAAAACAACATACAACTCTGAAGTGTTACTGTTTTAAAAAAATAATGTTTATCTCTAGACAGAATATGAAATCTCTTCTCCTTTCACAGATGCAGAAAAGCATTAAGCTTTAGTTTTAACTCTATCTTCTGTATACAGATATTTACTTCCATAAAGATTTCAAATCAGCACACACACATTAAAAGTTAGATTTTGAACAATAAATGTAATATTTCTAAATGAAATACCATAGAGAAAAACTATCAAATTATATTACTAATACATATTGAAATTAAGGTAACTTCATATTCTAATAGCAGCAGATTGTTAATCAATCTAAAACTATTAATCTTATTGTTTACTCTTAGTCTAATACAGAAGGAAGCATTTCTGTCTCCAAAGTAAAGCAGGTCTACTCAGTTCTCTTTACTCAAGCTGAGGAATTCTTGTTTATTGCTAAACCATGACAATGGAAAATAAAAAAAAATCCAGATGTTAGATCTTAAAGGAATGTTTGCTCTGAAAAATAATTACCATAGATTATGTTCTGCTATTATTTATCTCAGTATCTGATTACAGAGCAATTTGCTGATTGTCCCCCAAGGGAAGGTTTACATGGAAGGAAAAGGAAAGATGTGGAAAGAAGGACTCTGAAGAACAAGGCTAGTTATTTATTGAAGTGTGAACCTTCAAGTTTCATAAAATTCCTCACTCTCCATTCATCAGAAAAAAGCGTCATGGAAATTGTAAGCAAGTCTTTACCATTTCCATCAAAGCCATAGCACACTCCTCTAGCTCAATAAACTAGTATTTGTAGCACAGTTGTACTGAGGTATTTAAAGCACTGCAACACAGAGCTGAAAAAAGTTTTGTTGGTTTTGCCTTCTGTAACTTCCCATGAACAAAGGCTCTACAATCTTAGTAAAACACTTCCATGGATCTAAACACAAGCCAGGCTGAAAAATACCTTTCAAGCCCTCAGACATGCATCAAGTACAGCTAATAGGCATATTATTCCTGATTGAAGATAAAAGAGAATAATTGACTAGGTAAACAAACACTTGTTATTTTTCCTGCTCAGGTATGAAAACTGAGCAGGAAATAGAAATGCAAGCAGCTGTGTATGCTTTAATATACAGCCTCTCCACATTACTGTCACAGATACATCTCAGAGACTGTCAGAGATGAAGATCACTCTTACTTCAACAGAAGTCAGGCACCTAAACCTTGCAATCTGGACCAGCACAGCAAGCAACAGGATACAATACCCACTCGCAGGCAGTTTACACTGGCTAAATCACAACACAAACAATGAATTGGAAACAATCAAGTGAAAGAAGTATTGTCAGGCAGAACAAAAAAGCTTAGGCAGTCTCAGGCAAAGCAAAACAAGCCGAGTGTATAGAGTCTACACATAACACATCCCTTCCTCCTCCCCAGTAATGTGTCTTTGTTTCAAAAAAGAATAAAAAAAGAAAAAGAAAAAAAAAAAGAGACAACACAGACCTACTTAATTCACTAATTCTTCTGAATGCCTCCATTTCTTTTACAAACTATCTGGTATGCCCCTGTAGGAATGCTCAGCAACTGAAAGAACCAAAAACAAGTAACAGAATTGATTTATTGGATATGACAGATTTCCTGGATCACAAAGTGCCTTACCATATCAGCACTTGGGGTGGCAGAGGGAAGAATAACCCAAACCCAACTGTGGTCTTGCCAATCAAGTACACTTGCAACCAATTCAAGTCAATTTATGAAAGCAATACATTTTCCCTATATATTTTAATAGTCCTGTCAGGAGAACCTCATATCAAAGAAATTAAACACAATGACTAAAAACAATCCCAAAATTAATAAATGGTTTCTCCAATGCAGGTACTTCATTATTTACAATCAAATAATGCCAGTAAATTCCTAAGTTTTATACTAATTTGTGAATGGAGTAATTTTTAAATGGGAGCCAGCAGATTGCAAATATTTTTGATATCTGACAACTAAGGAGTCCCCATGTCAGCAGAGGCATTTTAGCCAAATATGAAACAACTCTGGCTGGGCTCCTTGATGGCCAACGCTTGGAACCACCTGAGTTACAAAAGCAAAAAATCACAGTTCTTTTCCATAAGTGACAGATGACCAGAGCTAGTAGCATCGTCTACACTCACAGTGGTCCAGCGTTTCTTATTTTCACATGCATTTGTAATTTTGGGAATTCCTAGTGTAGTAATACTTCAGTTCAGCAATGCTCGAAAAAACGTCCAGAGTTCACCTAGTTTCTTCTCCCCTTTGTTCCCCCCAACCTTTTCAGCTGCAACAGCTCAACTAGTTCCAAACCAGTGATTAGAAGAAATAATCTAGCCTTCGTGAAAATTCTTACCATTGCTTTGCTAAGAAGCTGTAGATCTCCGAACTTTGAAACAAAAGCTTGATGCAAGTGTCTGGCATGGAGAGGTTGCCCTGTTTTTCTGGGGACATTTCGCTGTTTCCTTACTTTTGAGAGACAATTTACCAGTTCTATGGTCCTTTTAACCTGATTTATACTCAAGACAATATAACTGTTGCTGTCCCACGTGTACACACTTACACAGAGTAAGATTTACTCTAAGCTAAACTCTACTACTTAACATGCCTAGAGAGGAATGTTGTATTAGTAAAGCTTGAAGAAATTCACAGAATCACGTAGAATGGTTTGGGTTAAAAGGGACCTGTAAAGATCATCTGGTCCACCTACCCTTTCCCAAGGCATGGACATCTTTCATAATTCCACTAACGTGTGGGCTGTCACTAGCTCTGAATGCACAAAAGCAAGGCAGGGTTTTCTGGGGAAGAAAAAGGTTTCACGGCTCAAAAAAGACTATTAAGAACATCTGGTCTAACCTCCCACCATACTGATCAAAAAAGCTTCAAATAGCTTTCTAAAAATATAGTGCAACTGAAACAGAACTTACAGGCAGCAGTGCTGACAGGCTCAAAGTGATGCGGGCTCCACAACGTCCCCAGACAAATCATTCCCCTCACCAGAGGGGTTCTGCATTTTATTCTTCATCTGATCTTCAACCTCCACCTTCCTGACATTGTTTTTATTGAATTAGATTAAAAAGCTATTGGCTACCAGAAATCTTTCCCACACAAACTGTTGAGCCACAAACACATCACCTCTGTATTTGTTGCTCAGTGTCTCAAAAAAGCTGTGTTTTCCAGACATTGTCATTCTTTTCAGGCATTTCCTCTGCTGCCTTTTTTTTTTTTTAAATGCAGTTCAAAAATAGATTCAATTTCTATTACTAGGTCTCAGAAATGCAGCTCTCATGGATACTTCTCAATGGAATCATGGACTAGAATTATTACATATAGAGTTCAACAGCTGAACGCTGTATCTTGTTTAATAATGAACAAAAATAAGTTAAGTTTAAATTACATTTTTATATGATAACTATCAAGATTGAAAGTGTACTTCATCAGTTATAAAAGAAATGTGGATTTGCCAAAGATGAAAAAAAAAGTTTCCTACATTTTCCATAAAGATTAATCTGTTGCCCAGCATTGCTACCTGTGCTTAGGGAAGGTACAGAAAAGTAACATTTACTCTGCTACCAAAATAACTCTTCTACAGTGGCTAAAGGATTTCCAAGTAATCAAAAAATTAATTTTCTTGAAATTAAAAAAAAAAAAATTACTTGAGCCACAATTCACTGTAGAACATTGAGAGTTTCCTAGTCATTCTCAGTGCAACCACATAAACCTCTTATTACTGTACTTCAGTCTGACAATATAGGCTTAAGCCTCTGATTGTTAATCCAGTTCTGTTCTGAACCTCTAAATCATAATTCCCCCTTTCTAAAAATAAATACATACTAATAGTTGACCCTACTGTACCTTCAGCAATCTAGTATCATTCAAATATGTCTTAAATAATTGTCCAACTAAATTTGCCACTGAAGAAACAGAAGCAATGACTTTCCAAAGGCCATAGTTCCTTCATTCCTCACAGCAGGAAAAGAAAACAAGTTATAAGCAGACCTACTTGCATGTTAGGTTGCAAGTCCACCTACGTAAACTCAACTTCATCTAAAAATTCATGTTAGTGAACAATTTATCTCCCTCCAAGATATTAACAGCAAATATACAGTCATAAATCATATTTCAGGTTAATAAATGGGAGAGTCCAAAATTGGAATTCATACAAAGAACTAAAGAACAACAGAGGAAGGCAGATGAGAGAGAAGTCAGGAGGCAGTGGGAGTAATAAAAGGGAGAATATGCAGCTGAAGCGAAAAACATTTATGTATTTAGGAAACAGACTGTGCTTTGACACATTGCCAAATTAAATCATTCCTGCAATCAACATGAGTTAGACAGGCAGATTGCACCATGACAAAGTACTCTCACTTATAAAATAGTAGAATTAACTGTTCTTAATATAACTTTCAGTAGATTTATGATAGTGCCAAAAAAAAAAAAAAATCACTGAAAAAAAAGTATCTGCTGTTCTGAGAATATGACAAAGACTATACAACATATATGAACTTGGTTTTCTTAGTCGCTTTAAGTCATGTTCTTAGTTACCTTAGAAATAATTAATGGAATTCAAGGGTCTGCAGACCTGAACTGTAAACAGTTTTTCTCAGTGCAACAGTTTATTTTGCTCAACAGAAGAAAAGCATGTCCATCTTTACCACCATCAAAACCCTAGAAGAGGTCCATATAGAAACTGTGATCTTCCCACTCTCTACCCAATATACTTCTTGACCTTTCCCAATCTTACTTCCTTACTACCACTAGAAAAAAGTCCTTAAAGTTCCCTCTACATATCAAAGACAACTAATACCAATTTATATCATGGTTTCAGCATCCTAAAGATCTGTTCCATTCTCATCTGCCAATAAAGACGAACAAGAGAGAATATTTCCATCTCAGGATGCTAACATATGCAGCTCTCTGAAACATACCCAGAAGGCATGACAGACAGATCTTTCCCAGTCTGGCTGTTATTAAATGCACTCATCTGAGTGAATAAAGAGTAGAAGTGTTAAATGGTATTACAGACATACCAATAATTTATTTTAGCAAAGCAGACTATTACCAGCTGGTTTGCTCTTATGCATTCAATCGTTGTTTTTTAAAGAATAGTAAATAGCACAACTGAATCTAATGTAACTATGACTGTTCCTCTGTTACCTACCTCTGCAGGTCTACTATTTCATTGTTTAACGTATCAAGTTCTTTAATTGCAGAAAAATCTGCTACAGAATTCGGTCCTTGAGTACTCTGAAAGATAAAATATAAATACTGTTAGTTTACAGTTTATGCTGTCCAACAACTATATTCACTTTTTGTGACAGCATGAGCCGTCCTCCTATAACAACTGTTGGTAGCATTGCATTTCAAATCTTTGATCTCAAAAAAACCAAAGCAGTCCAGATGCTATATTAACAGAATACAACATACATCCAATGCATCTAGTAATTCAAACAGAGTTCATCTCCTGTAAACTCTTGAAGACATATTCGACAAAAGCACAGGATATCCTGATCATCCAAAAAAACAAAATCTAGTTCTGAGATTTATCTTACAGTTAACGTTTAGCTGGCTTCCTAGCATTCACTTAAGACTGGTTTACTTTGTTTACTGCTTTTATATTTACATTTCTTCACCTTGGTGATCCTCCTGTTGCAGAGTACAGACCTTTGCAATGCTTTAAGTGATATCGAGCTAGCTTAACGTGAACCTCCAGAGTACTGAATTAAACTTTGATAATAAAGTCATAGGTAATTTACACCCATAAGTTCCCATTCACTTCGTCTTTATAATAAGACGACAACTGTAATACAATTTGTTTCAAAAAACCCATAAATGACTAGAGAACAAATGCTGAAGACACAAATTAGCAAATACTGTAATTGTTCTACTGTGCCTTATGACAACATGAACATGCTTAGGAAGCCGTAGTCACTGTAACTATCTTCTATAAATACATCAATTTCTTCAAGCCTCAAATAATGTCATCCAGGACAAATATAAAGTTCAGAGGAAAAGTAGTACATATAATTAAAAAAGGCAAATCATTCCTCCCAAATAACACAGAAGTCTTTAAATGCTGAAGTTTCTCTAAAGATACATCAAGATGCTATTAACTACATGTTTATTCAAGCTTATACTCTGGGGGGAAAACAAACAAACAAACCAACCCAAAAACAAAACAACCCAAGAGCCATGAAAAGATCTCAACAGTAAATCTGAGCACACTGACAGAGAATGTTATTCAGCAGAACTATAAGTTATTCATGCATATTTTATTAGAGCAAATGGCATGGACTGAGAATTAAAAAACCCAAACATACAGCTATTCTTAAACTGGTTAGTGTACAGCTCCTCGAATTGGCTAAATAGCTATGAAGTTCAATCCTGTTCTAAAGGAATTACACAGGATTTTTCCTGAGTTGCTCATGGTGTTCCAACAAGGAAGTTTTTACTTCTCCTAGGACAGGGACAGAAGGAAAACATGGAGCTATTAGCTACAAGTACAAACTCTTTCCAGGTCTCCTTCTCCCATCATTTAAAGAAATTCTACACACTAAACACCAGCAGCAAACTTGGAATAAAGTGTAGTTCAATCTTATTTTCAATTGTTCAGGAGAACTGGTGCAAGAGAGGAACATAAAAGCCAACATTTTTAGCTTCAATACACAGTTAAAAAAGACAAAAGTTAGAACTATTTGCTTCCATTTACTCCACTGCAACATGCATGCAAACAATGCTTGGAGTTTTTAACTCAAAGTAGGAATAAAAGTAAATTTCTGTCAAAATTCTTTAAGAGGAGCTTGCATGCAAGTATACACTTTATGGCTGGCAATGCAAGTGCAATTTGGTGACTAGAAACAGTTCTAGGTAAAGCAACACAGCAACAAGCACTGCTGCTGAGACTGCTGCTGTGTCCCATTCACGGGATCTGCACTCAGGCCTCGAAACCGAAATAAAAGTTACACTACTGTGGTGATAAAATTCTGTAAGGAAACCAAACGTTAGAAAACAGCAATATACATTCATATGCATTCTGAACATCCACCAAGAAGGATCACAAGTTAACTTTCCCTTCTTTTTTTATAATGGATTACCATTATACTTACTGACATTTCTGCTACTACCTGTATATTAGTCAATGAAGTCTAAGATTTGGAGATTTTTGTTTAGGTTTTTCAGTTTTGTGTTCGTTTTTTTTTAATAATGTAAGCCACGTCACTTCAAGAAAAGCAGCAAAAAGCCTATTTCTGCCTACTGCTCTTATCCTTTGGGTTCAAGCCTTGAGCAACAGTCTTGGACAAACATGTTATTTCGTATCAACAAGACATCTGTTTTGAAAAAGCTCAAAATGAGCTAAAGGTTCAGCTCAGTCTAATAAAACAAATTCTTGGTAAGGATTTACAGAGCTAACTAAAAACTCTTACCTTCTTTCATTCACAGTATTCTTACTCTTGTTTATGTTAGTAAAGCAAAAAAAAAAAACAACAAAAAAACCACACTGATGTCTGAGAGTTCTATAGAAACAGTTTAAACACACAGAACAGCAGTAACCAACACTGATCTCATCTAATGTGTTCTCATCACTATATTTCTGCAATATAATCAGTAAAACCATTGGTAATAGTCCTAATGATAACTCAACTATCATACTGGGTTACTACTCTGTCACCACTTCCCCAGCAATTTCAACAGGATATGACACAGCATTTTCTTTTAAGTTTAAGCAGCACATACTGCCAACAAGTAACAGCCACAGAGGTCTCAGTTCAAGGAAGAACCTTGGGGTTCCTCCAGGTGAACAATGGAAATCAGCAATAATTTGAGATCGTGACATACTGTGACACTTCAGAGAAGTGCTGTGCTGTTTCAATGATTATGTAAGAGTCTTGGATGTTCATTATTAAACCAACAGACAGTAAATATTAGAAAAGCAAAGATTCTCTAACCTTGAGAAAGCAGAGTTAACAAACTGACAGAATAATAAGGATGAAAAGCAGAGTGGTGCAGAATGGAAAAAACAGTCCAAACTAGAAAAGAGACATAGAAAGGAAAGCAAACATACAAAAAAGATTAGTAGAGTTGCAAATAAAGCAATTACTTTTTAAAAACAGAATGTAAAAAGAAATTAGATATCAGTTACAGAAACTCAAAAGTGCCAAATTTTGAGTTTCATTTTTTCAGCTGTGAATTTTTCATTCTGTTTAAGAAAACTGTAGAATTAGATCAATGTTTTGCACAACCAAGAAAAGGTAACCCACATCAGACTTCGTGATGCATAAAACAACTAAGAATTTGTGATGACATCTACCATTCTGATAGATACAACTTGAACTGCTGAGGTATAAGCCTACTGCTGGACTAAGACAGATGACGATCAATGGCCTATGAAGACATTTAAACTATCTGTGAAGTATAAAATGGAGGACCATTTACTTCTAAAATTTAAGTATAAAATTTTAAACTTTATTTAGTCCACATTGTTTCCAGACTTCTTCAAAAAGAAATGTAAAAAAAGGTAATTGTGAACACATTAGGAGAAAAACATTGAATTTGCATGTTCTTTCAAATGCAAACTAAAATTTCTTTAGACAGGTAGTAGAAAGACTACTCTTTCAAAATAGAAAATAATGCTTTCTCAACATAAGATCTCTCTGCTTGGTTGGCAGGCATAATAAATGACAGCTTCATTTTGAAACATGAATGGAACAGTGTTTTGTCAATTCTTTGCACTTAAGATTTGTTTTCTTCCCAATAGTATGATAAATTTAAGGTATGCCAGTACTTGAGGTGTTTCTTGCATAGCCTTTGAAACTAACATTCTTTGTTTGAATGTCAAAAATGCCAAACTCCTCCTTACCTTCTGTAAGCCAACACCCCTGTCTGAAGGTGGAATCATCTCTGGAGTCAGAGCCTGAGGTGGATCAATGCCCTTTGTTAACTTCTGATTAATTAAATAGAAAGCCAAAGCAAATTGTTCCTTTGAAAGCTTTCCGCAGTCCTTTGTGTCACAAAGAGCCCTGTTCAGAGATTTACATGAAATAAATCAAATCCTAGTTTCTGTAAGTATAGCCTTTTTTAAATGACAGCAAATACAATTCCGCAGTCCTTTGTGTCACAAAGAGCCCTGTACAGAGATTTACATGAAATAAATCAAATCCTCATTTCTGTAAGCACAGCTTTGTTTATTGTATTTGCTGTCATTTAAAAATGTGAAAATTGCTAGTATATATCTCCTCTTCTAAAAAACCATAACGTAGAAGTAAAGCATGGTAAGAAATAGGAAACATTAGTCAGACATATACAACCAACTTTCTCTTTGCATGAAGTCCACAGCTTTGTTATACTAATTCCTGATGTGGTGAAAGGCACAGTCAGGGCTATGAGTCACTAACACCACCTAGGTATCTGTAACCAAAGTTTCTTCTAAATTAAAGAAATTTTCACAGCCAACAGAAGTCTATCTAATTTTCCTAAATCTCCTAAATTAGAGGTTATGTTAACAATACCACAAAAAAAAAAAAATTCCTATCAGAGTGCCCTGGAATAGCTTACAGTGGGGAAACAATTAAAAAAGCAGTGGGTGTCACTACTAGCTGTAATGAAAGACAAATAAATTGCACAATTAAATGGGCTATAAGTTTCACATTCTAAGAATTTTACACAGAGAATTCTCATTACCAGTGTAGGGATACTATCTGTGTTTAGATACACAGCAACACGATGATGTTTTAAATACAGGGGTTTAGCTGAAGTTCAGTATTTGTCTGTAATGATCTGTGTTCAGGTGCTTTCACCCTTCCTCTCCTATGAGATGATACAAAGCATAAACCTGTTTTCCCCTCATTTCTGTCCAAAAGTAGAAGCAAGTAAGTTACCACTGCTTATACAGAGGCCATGCTATTATATACCAAAATCAACTTTCACTTTCCAGAAATGTCAACATAGCACTTTTCATGAGAAGTGCTAGGAAGGAGTGAGAACCATGCAGTCATCTAAACAGTTTTCATGGAAAAAAAAAATCCCTACCAGATATGTGCAAGAAGAGCAGAAGGCAGTCCCGTCTTCAAGAATAGTTCTCTGGCTTCCACACCTGACACAAACCCATCCATGTCCTTGTCAGTTTTCACAAAGATCTCATCATACTTAATTTTGTCTGCAGGCGATACAACCCACTGATAGGGGGTGGGGACAGAAGGGGAAAAGAAAACACAACAAAAACAAAAACCACAATACTAAGACACAGGCTGTTCTGTTTTCAGATAGTTACTTTCAGAGTTACATAATTCAACAACTACAGCACAAATTTTAAAAGTTATATAGGTGCCTAGTTCAGGAACCAATTTTATCCTCCAAAATAGAGATGCACAGAGATCCACAAGCAGCTCCAAAAGTAGAAGCAAAGTATTTATATCAGTGAAGCACCAAGGCTGGCTGACACTGCTGTGCATCTCTGTCTACATATTAAAAGTATTCCCTGGAGCGCAGATCTCCTCCCGGCATGGGGCTGTGCCCTCATCACTGTGGTCAGTCACTGTCCTTCTTACTGTCTGGCTCCATCAATTTTATTCCTCCTTACCCAGCTGGAGAGCTTTAGCTGGAGGGACTGAAAAACTGATCAAGCCCAGACTGTTAACAGTTGACACATTCTAAATTGTAGAATTTACCTCTGATCAAGGTAAAACAGGGAATTAGAGACACGTCTCTTGATTCAACAGTTTTTCCAAACACTAAGCTACTCTAGAGATTTTTTTTTTTGAAGTGAAAATGCCTTCAGGTGCATGCTTGTGGATTCTAATTAATTTCAGCGTACAAGGACACTTAGATGAATCCCAAAAGGTGCTGTACACAAAACATACACTAAAGCACTCATTCAGAATGCCCTTGTTTTGTAATACACACAGCAAGACTCACCAAGTAAACTGCCAGATGAAAATCCTGGCGCCTCCAGAATTAAAATATCAGTTTCTTACCGATAACGCAAATATAGGTACCCAAATGTCCAAGCAGTATCTTATGCATTAGGTACTACAGTTCTTACCTTAGATCCCCTTCTCAATTTTTTCTTATTTGAATAGAATAAGTAAATTATAATCTACTTGGAAAGACTTTTTCCCAAATTCTGCATTCTGAATTTTCTGAATTTGCATGCGGAATTTTCCCAAATTCTGCATTCTGACCAGGATTAAATAAGATGCTTGTAGGGGGTGAAAAGTATTAAGTTTCTTAATAATCACATTTGAAACACCAAATCTCATGTGTTTAGTTGGATGTGCCAGACTTTTTGTCTCCTTTTCCCATTGCTTGCATTTATCTATTCTATCTTCATTAATATCTTCTTCAAGTTGCAGGCGTGTGTGCGCATACAACTGCAGACACATGCCTGCCACAATCTGTTTTATGAACTTGTCCACATTCAAAGCAGTCTTCAGCCAGAAGATTTACATTCTGAAGATATGTACCTGGACTACATTTTTAAACTGTTTTCTTAATATTCTGACCTTTGGGTAGAGCTTAATGCCTTGCAATAATTTATCTTCAAAAATATCTTCAAAATCTTTACTAAATAGTGTTGTTATCCAACTGTTTATATCTGAAAACATCTAGAAAATCAGAAGACAAATTTCGTATCTCTCCACCTGGTCTTCTCATTAGCCTCCTCAAATTCATCAACCAATCAACAGGACAAGAAGAAACTAAAAACCTGTGTCAAGACTCTTCATACAGGCAATCTCCAAAGCACAGCATTAAGAGCAGAAATCTTCTAACCCCAAGTAACTTCAGAACTATACCTGTGTTAATGGTGTTTTGGCAGCTAAAATGCCTACAGGTGGCAAGGACTGATGAGACTCTTTGGTAGATGATGAAGATGGAATTAATGGCATTGCTCCTGGAACACTAATAGGTTTTCTCTTGGATGGTGGCACCAAAGCTGCAGGCAAGGACATTGGCACTGGTTCTTTCTCCAAAGCACAATACACCAAAAACATGGCCTGAACAAGAAAACAAGGTGTGTGAATGTAAACATGTAAGAAATAAGTATATATACAGAAATTAAAGAATTAGTTAAGAAATAACTTTGTAGCATTTTTTCATGTTTCTCCTTTACAAATCCCCTCAACTGAATAGCAGCTTATTGCCTTCTGACCTGTGTTTATCATTACTACTTTCTTTTGAGGTTCAGTGCTTAGCAAATGAAGTTCAGTATCTTTTAGAACATTAAAATGATTCTCCTAAGTATTACCAAGCTTGTACCACCACTTGTGGAATTTTATATGAGAGAATACTTTAAACACTTAATGTATTCACTGTTTTTCCAGGAGTTGCTCCACTTAGTGACTATTCTTTCTTTTGTTGGGGTGGTACATTTTAATCATTTTTTGACTGTTGTTCAAGATACAAAACTGCATCTTAAATAAATGTTATACTTCACAGATTTTCAATTTAAGTCTAACATTTGCCTAGGGCATATCAGTCTTCTGATCTCAAAGCTAGAAGTCTGAAGAATTACAGCATAAACACAGGAAATCAAGTATAACAACAGTTAACTATCAGGGTCTTAAAGGAACTGGTTTCAGAAGAAACTAAAGCACATAGGTGCCTGAAGATGACGAGAACAATATTCAAGAATGCAATTTTTACACTTGTATGCTTTCTCAAAAACATATGTGACAGCAGAAAAAGGTAAATTCATCATATTTACATTAAAAAACACAAAGCAAGTTTTAACATTGTCCATAATGTCAATTCTTGGCAATTAAACAGGTATTCTTAACTTTCTTTTTATTTTATTTTTTAATTTTGACTCTGAAAGGATGAGCAATAGTTTAGTTTGTAGAAATTAAAATTAGAGGCTGGCTTTAGCCTCATCTGAGGACAGAAAGGTCACATTACTTTTTCAAGATTCTTGTAATGCAGAATGCAGTTAAGATATTTTGTCAGCTTTTCCAAACCTTGTTTGGAAGGTTTGATACTTCTCTGCATAAAATGAAACCCTCTCCTTCAAAGTGAATAATCCCTTCCCCTCCAACTTATTTACATGCAAAAACAATGTGAAAGTTTTGAGGAAAAGCTGATGCATGGTTGCTATCACATTCAGGACTTAGAGGGTCTTCAAAAGTAAGAGCCTCCCACTCCCTTCTCACTTGCCATCTCTTGCGGCCAGTGAAATTTACTTACCACTTCTTACATTATTTCATCAGTTCTGGCATTAATAGTGTTAAAATTCTAACTTGTGATGAACTTTTGAAGAATTTATAAATTTCCTTAAAATTTTCCTCAAAGGTATCTTGGGGCATTCAAGTACTAGAAACAGTGAGGATTAAGAGAAAACTTACTCAGTCAAAACACTCGGTCTCTCATGGGACAGCAGGTATAAGTTTTTAATGGCTCATTTAGCCGACGAAGAAAGTTATTACTGTGTAATGAGAGACATGCAATAAACTGACAGAAACATCAACTACTACTAAAACTTGATTAAGGTCTCTGAATAAAGGTAATAAATGAACCACACAGACAGTCAAAAATTAATACACAACACATCTATTTTGAACCTCTGCCATTAGGTTTCCAAACTCCCCAAGAGGCAGAAGATACTTACAACTGCAAACTCATCTCGATCCAACATTCCATCACGGTCAATATCACTCAATTCCCACACCTACCAAGAAAAAGCAGAATACAGAGATGTTTGCCTAATCTGCAGAAGTTTTCTATTTAAAACCTCATTAAAAACAGATGTGAGAAGAGCCTAACCTCCATCGTATCCTAAATTCTATCAAGATTAACAGCATCAGTTTTCAGCAAGCAACATCCATTCATACAAACCATCCAAAAGAAGAGAGATTGTTAAGCTGGAGACAGAGCACGCTAATGGCACTCTGCCCTAAATCATGTGTTAAAAAGTATGTGTTCCTGATCCACTGTGGTAAGAGGTGACATCAAAACACCAAAAGAAGTTGGTTGGGGGTTTTTTTGTTTGTTTTTTTAATAGTTACACACGTGTGGCTACCCCATAAGGTAGTACTTAATAGTTAGGCTTATTATTACAAATCTTCACTCTGAAAAACTGATATTGCTGAGTGTAGCACAGTTATTATTTGTGAATTAACAATTAAGTAGAAAGATATTCTTACTCGTCCTAAGATATCCACTGGCAGTTTTGAGTTAAGGAGTACAGGTTTCACCTTATCACCTGACAACAGTCCATTCACAGGATTCAGGCTGTCAAAAATAGCATCATACTTGGCCTTGTCTTCCAGCTGCAGGAGCACAAGAAGAATATTACCTATGGAAACAGTCACACTCATAGCCTAAGAAACAGTAGGTCTTACAAAAGTATTAACTTTTTTATTTAAGTTACAGTTGGAAACACACACATTGCCATTCCTGATGCTTAAAAGAAAACATGAAAAATATATTATTTCTAAGTTAACTAGAGACTCAGTCAGTACCCAGTGAGATTTATTCTTCAATTATTTTCATGGCTTCAGGTCACTATTTCCAATAAATCAAATTTCTAAACACAAAGAGATTTCCCAAGGGACAAGTGTTTTTATCAAATTAGGTCAATTACAGATTTGACATGAATAGTAATTTATCATCCTTTATAGCTACCAGTAGCATTATATTTTTCTCAGATTTACAATTTCTTGCAGACTACATCATAGTTATAGGTAATAGCCTGATCTTTAATTTACCTTAACAGCCCATGGTACATCACTTGATGCTGTTCCACTAAGCAGCAAAGGACTACTAGTATCAGTCTAAAGAAAAACAGGAAAAGAAAACACTTTAAAAGAGAGATGGTTCTGACCTTGCAAACCCACTCCCTTATTTGAGAAGGTGCTCCTCCTCAAAGCCAGAACTGCATTGTAGTCACTCCTATCTTAGTTAGGGATACCAAAACTTAAAGTAAGAATTTTAAAATGTTGCTTCCATTAAGGATAATAATAATAGAACCATCCATATTCAAATTATACACTATTTTATATTCAAATACCCATTAGAACATGTAGCACCTTACTCTTATTCCACACTGCCTTATTTTCCCCTATTGTAGGGCCCTATTTCTCTACAGCATCACTTTCAGAAGTGTTTGGTATTCATACCAAACCTTCCTAATTGTTCACAAAACAAAAGCAGTTAAAAGCAGTTCTTATTAATGAGTTGATATGTTCAATTAAAAAAAGAAATCTTACAAATCTTGGTGGAGGAACAGGCAAATTAAGACTACTCAAGGAAACATCCAATCCATTCTGTGCGCATGCTACAAGTCGTAAAGCCACAAAAAATTCCTACAGGAAAAATGAGATTTTAAAGGATTTATTATATTAAAATATTCAAATTTCAGGAGAATTTAGAGCTTTTCTAGTATTGCTATATATACAGAGTTGCAAATGGCTTCAAAGGGGGTCAAAGTGATAGAAAATAGCAGTCAGCAACTACTGATTTCCTCTAGTGAGGCAAGCTCCAGGTATTTAGTAGCTTCCTGGCTAGTGTAGTCAGTTCTCAGCACTCAGTCCTATGAGTGCTGGAAATTTAAAGTAGCAGTTACAGCTGTTTATCTTGGAGGAAGTGAATTCATCCCAAAGGTGGCAGCTGATGAAGGGGGAGGAAAGAAAAGTACAGCACGTGATAAAAATTAAACAAAAGAAGTTTGGGGGGAAAAAAAAAAAAGTTGTTTGGTAGATGCTACAAGCTCCCCCCTTTCCTACCATGGGATGAAGCAGCTGGCTCTGCATAGGCTGTTATTTAAGTAACTATACGTCAAACCAAACAGCAACACACATGAGAGTTTTTCAGTAGCACCAGTGATAGATAAGTCTGGTTGCCACATCGCTCATTGCTACAACTTTGGAAGAACAATTGCAAACAGAATGTACTAATGTCAAGTCCACTAAAATGAGACAAATAAGAATTTTGAAGATTTTATGGGAATTTTCATTTTTGCTTTAATTTTCCTCCAAGATTAACAGGAAATGTCACCTTTGTAGAAAATACAGTAAATTAACCCTTAAATTACTTCTCAGTATTTTGTATTGCACAGCTACATAGCAGCTCATTTTATGACCGGAAGAAAAATTGATGAGGTAACTGAAGACTGCTTAATTTATTGCAGCTTACACTAAAGTGGGAAGTACATCTCTAATTCCAATTAGAAAAAAAAAATGAAAAAAGCAGTTAGAAAACCTGCTTTCCTGAACCAGAAATCTTAATTTTTTATCTTATTTCAAAGTTTGCTAATGGTTAGAGTAACATCATATATCATATAAATAATCATACCTGTTTGTTCAGGATACCTTTGCCATCAGTATCAGCTAAGTCCCAAATCTAAAACATAAAAATAATAGACAGAGCGTTCCACAGCACTGAAAAGAAACTGGCAAGTTTTCATTCCACTTCATAATGCATTCCTGGATGAAAGTTCAGGTCTTAACTTTCATGATAGCACTTATTTGTGGTGAGAAATTTAAATACTGTTTAATTTCCACCACAAGCTACATACATAGTAGAATAAGCAAGGATGCTGAAGTTGGAAACTATCAGATAACACAACTGAAAACACATTAGAGAAGATCATGCATCCTGTAGTACCACTGAGTATTTTCATTTACACAGGATACTAACTGAAGCAAGAGACAGGATAACTAAATAAATGTCATTAAATACCTTTCCAAGGACCAAATCAGTCAATCCAGACTTTTTCAAGAAAACAGCTGCATCAGAAGCTAACACTCTTCCAGCATTAGCAGAGTCAACCTGGGGGGAGAAGAAAAAAAAAAAAGTCTCACATGATAAACTAGCTTTTGAAATGATGCAATCTCTTTATACAGGCTCCCAAAAAGCTAGCAAAGAAGAATGCTCAGGTTAACATAGTCACTTTGAGAACCACCTTCAGACTTAAAAAAAAAGAAAAACTCCCTTTCATCAAAAATCGTGTTACATTAGAATCAAGACATTGTGAACTAGCAGTTCCAAGCTTAATATTAATAGGCAGGCTTTGGAAGTTGGTATCTTAAGCTAACACTGCCAAATTTAAGATATACTATGCATATATATCTAAGCATCTTTCACGTTCTATTATGTTTTATAACGTTCCAGAAAAATACGCTGTTATCTGTCTGTACACAACTAAGACAGAGGGAGATAAGAATTTTGCCTAGATGACCTGATTTGGGGAAGAAGCAAGGAAGGTAACTCAGGTCTCCCAAGTCACAAGCTGGCACCCCAACACAAGCTTACTCTTATAGGTCATCAATGAAGATTTAGATTAATTCCACTTAAAAACTGAGGAAAAAACACTAATACATATGCAAACAATCAAATGTCCACTGCTGTTAGTTTCTAACCATTGACTGTGCCTGGATTTCACGGTCTTCAGTAGTAAGTTGAAAGTACAAAGGCCCAAGAATTTCTCAAGTTAGATAGGGCAGCTTGTTCATATTAGCCCATCGTTTAAACCCGTCTAATTAGCCCTTCATAATCACAGGATTTACGTCTTGATGCCTGCAAAAGGCATTTCATTTTTAAGGACAGAAAAGTCCCAGAGTTTGATTATATTTAATTGTCCAGCTCTGAATTAATTACCATTACTGTCTGAAAAAGAAGGCTCTGCTTGAAGATACCTTTACCACCCTGGAAGAGGGAAATGCTTACTCCCTAAAGTGAAATTATTTACACAATGAAAACGTTGGTGATAGTTTTGGCAGAATATCAACCAGTGGGCATTTCTTCCTGGATCAATAATGACATCATTAAACTAGATCATTATTCAAGTTCCTAAGTGAGAACAGTACCTCAGCTATACCTCCAAGTGGAAGAAGCAAGCAGTAAAACTTACATCAGCTACAAGGACAAGGGAAATAGAGGAAAAGCTGCAAGTGTTTGAGACCCTAAAGCAAAAGGGTGCCTGAAAAGAACACAGTATGGAGAAGGGCATCTTCAGTCAATTCAACTGTCAGGCTTACCACATCGTAGAGATAGCTGTACAGGTCCTACAAGATCTATAGATTAAATAATATATTACATTTTATAGATAAAAATTATACAATATTATCTTCAAAAGCAGAGTCTTCCCATCTGTGGTCAGCTGAGATGCCCTGAAACTCAGAAGAATTTGCAACACGATAAACATTTCAAAGGACAGGAAAGGGGCAACAGAGGTCACTCACTTTCCACACTTCCTGGAAAGAAAGAGACAGAGAACCAAAACTGAAATCGTACAGACGAGTGAGCACGCATGGAAAACTGAAGTACATGCACAGAAAGAATAACTTGATACTTGCACTAGATATTCCCAGTACCCTCTTTTGAAGATCAGTGCTTCTGAGTCCTTGCTGAACACCGAGTCATCACAGCACTCTTTGAAATAGCCTGAGAATACCTAGTGAAAACCAGTGCTTCATATAGAACAGAAAGTTTGTGAATATACAGCAAAACACCCGATGATGATGCACTGCATCATTTACAGTCTCATAGCTTTGTGTTTAAACAAAGATTATATTCAATATTTTGTTTGGAACCTAAGACCAACCTTCAAAGTTCACCGGTGCAGCACACACAAGGTGCTCCAGGCAAACAGCTCCCAAAGATGGGCTTAGAACTAGCTAGTGAAAGACTGTGGAGAATTTATCATTTGGAAAGCATGCTGCAGCAGATGAAGGTGGCCTGTGGACACTTCTGCTTCTAAAAGTGAACAAAAAACTCAAAGATTTATTTAACTTGAAAGCAAAAACATATTTTGTTTTCAACATAACTAATATGATTTTAATTAGGAGAGGTTGTTTCCTATAATTGAGGATTCCCTGGTCAGGGCAATAAAATTACAGTCACGACAGCCTTGTAGTTGGCCTGCTCCTCAGATTCTTAAAACATCTAATTCAGTCTCTATGGGACAGGCTGTTCATATTGTAGGCAAAAAGTTACCAAGACCCTGCATCAAACCCCCTTTTCAGTTAGTGGAGTCCATCTTGCACGTAAGCACAGTAATGCTGGCATCCACTCAGAAAACCTCCAGCCTCAGACTTTTCTACTCTTTTGGGAAAGTCACAAAGCAACACAGTATCAGCTGTGTTTATTTTTTATCATTTCCCCCCCTCCAACCCAGAGGAAGGTGACTTTAAGGGATTTAACCAGGATTCTTATTTAACCCAATATGGATATGGTTCCTTTTTGTGCAAATAATTACCTAAATTTTAGTAACTGTTTTTTTGTAAAGGGCTGATTTCAATTTCTTTACAAATTACTGAGTCTTGCATTCCGAGACTGGGGTACTTACTAAGCATCAAAATAAATACTTCAACTCAGGATTCACCAATAATTCATCATGATTAAGTAATTTCCTACTACTTTATCACACACATTTACATTTATCCTTTAACCTCACCTTGTTTAGAGAGTCAGTCTAGAAAAGGTTAAACAGAAAAACTTTTATTTGAAGTAAAAGTGTCCCTATTGAAAGGTTAAGACTTCAATTGCATTCTAAGTACAAAGCCCAGGATTTATACTCATTTCACAACACACGTTATGCAAGTTGAATTACTTAACGTCTGTGATAGAACTGGAAGTGTACTAAGCATCAGAGCTATTTCAGGTAATTAATTTAGTCTCAGTTTGCAATGCTCAGAAGTGCTTCTGGTATGGAAGAATAAAAACGTGCTCTACCAGCACCATAGGACAAAGTGGGAAAAAAAGCTGTATTTATTGGAATTAAGACACCTTATTTTTGCTGGGCCTAAATATAAAAGACAGGGATAAATAAAATTTATATTATTGGATTTTATTTTTACATTATAAAGTAAAAAAATGTTTATCTGTTGAATGAACCCGCAAGATCTATATGCGTTTTTTTGGCATTCAGTGGCTTTTCACCCAAATTTCACTCCTTACAGCATCCTGTAAGAACCCCTGAGGATATCCTAGAGAGATTCAAGTTCTACATAACACTAACTGCACTACAACACAAGAAATCAAATTTCAGTTGTAAAAAGGAACAAAGAACATATCCATACAGCATTTTGCAGGAATTTACTCCATCCAAAGAGGTAACAGTATGTTATAACTAACGTGATGTATGTCATACATACCTGGCAGTCCCCTGGCAAATTAAATAAGTTTTCTTACAATCAATATTAAATTTATACCAATACAGCTCAAGACCTAAGTGTTAGTTACTATAAAATTATATTTAAAAGCAGAATAATTTTCCTTGAACTTTTATTGTTTACACACTGTTGGCCATGATGAAGTCCATAGCAAAAAAATATTTTTCTTTTCAATACAAAAGGAAGTTTGTTCTCCCAACAAGCACATACATACCTGTCGATAGAATTTCTCATACACAGGATTTGCACTCGATAGCTGTAAAAGAGAGAGACGAGATAAAATTAACCCTAAAGATCCATACTTCAATTTCCCTCTCGCTGAATAAATAAATATATAAAAGACTTTCTACTGGTCTTCAAAGAAGCATTAAGCAATTATGTAATTCCATTTATTCTGTAGAATGACGAGGACTACGACAACTGTTCACGCTGTAACTTTTAGAAGACTAACTTCTTGTTTTGAACTCAGTGATACTAACAACTATCAGATTACTATCAGACATGTCACTGGCTTAGGCAGTATGACAGAAGAACTCTTAAGCAAGACCGTCTGTAGGCAGAAAAACAAACCTGAAGTGACACAGGCTAGGAAGTGCTATTTAATGAGTACAAAGCAATATAATTTTACTTCATTATCCACTGCTTTATTCTTTACAATTTAGTATCATACACAACTAGTCTGTAAAATTTTCAGATATCCACATTAACTCCTGGATTCTCAACTAAATGCACAGCAATGGTACCAAATTTAAAATAAAGTAATATTTTAACTTAGGTTTCTGTAACTTGAATCCTTTGCTAGAGATCACTTCTACTTTAATTCCACTGCCAGACATTCAGTGCTCATCTAGACTTAGGTGGACAAGGATGAAACAGCTTCTTTGGAAAAGGCCTTTTCTTTATGAACTTATTTTTGAACCATTCTTAGAAACTCTAAAAAAGCCCAAGGCCCAAAACCATGCAAAGCCTACTGTCCTGGCCTACACCAAACACTCTTGCCCAAGAGATTCCCAAGAAATGTATTGTTAGTGTCACCTCTCTTCCCCGATGTAAAAAGAGGCACAAAATCAGATACTATATTCATGAAGTGCACATTCCCCAATCTAAAGACTGTGTGCATGACCAGCTGTATTTATGCAGAGGGTAACCCTAGAATTACAGCAATGTGTTGCCCTCACAAACCCACCTGGAACAACCGAGCATAGTACAAGTTAAGTCAGTTACACAATATACACTAAAAAAAACCCCCAACAACAACAACAAAAAAAAACCAAAACCCAAACCACATAACTTTGAATATCATCCAAAAACAGAATTCTCCCCCCAAGAGGAATATGATCTTAAACCCCAGGATTTACAGACCTTTGTAAAAACTGAATCCAACAAGGTAGCTTCTTTAGCTTTAAAATGTAGAAATTTGCACTGAAATATGGAAACCAACAGTATTCTAGACCTTGTCAATCATATACATATAAATGTATATGTATTAATATACAGCTTAAATAAACCCACATACATTTTCCTACAGCAACAGCTAATACAGTTGCTCTTTTGACAAAGCACTCGGATGTTCACAGGTGCCAATCTGTGATTATCCAAGAATATTAAGAGAGGAAGTTTGGCAGAAGTTGGGGGTTTAGTGTGATCCTGTTCAACTACAGAAAGTACATAGTACCACCAGAACATCCCAAAAGATAGAGGACAGCTAGAAATAACTGGAGAACTTTCATTCAGACCTCGACATCTGCTTATTCAGCAAGTATATTGCCTCAGAGACACTCAGCTTCTTTTAAGAGCCACAGGGCTTTTCTGATTCTCTAGTTGTTGGGGTTTGTTTGGTTTGAGTTTTGTTTGGTGGGGGTTTTTTGTTTGTTTTGTTTTGTTTGTTGTGGGGTTTTGTTTGGGTTTTTTTTTGGGGGGTGGTGCTGGTGAGTTTTCATTTGTTTGTTGAGAAATGGGTGGGAAATACCTCTTGTATAGCCAGACATTAAAAATTACATAGGCTGGGAAACCAGCACAGGTATTTATTGTAATACCCCCATTTACATAGCTTAACCTTGCTCTGACTTTGCTCTGGTACCCAAAGACTTTTATTATTTCAGCCATCAACTAAGCAGGCATTTACACATCCCTTAAAATTGCCTGAGGAAATATATTCAGGTTTTGCCAGACCTCTGACTGCTGTAACACCAATACACCACACAACACTTCCAATCACTTCCCAGCACGCTCCAAAGCATACTCTAATTTCTTAACTAAACCTCAAGTTCTGTACTCACCAACTCAGCTATGCTTTGAACAGCAATCTAAATGGGTAGCTCTCCTAAACATTTACCTATTTTATTTACTAAGTGTCACTTCATTACAATGTAAAAGCACAGGCATAGAATAACATTACAGCTATGAGCAGAAAACTACACCAGAGTTGGCCAGCGCTACGCTGGATCTCACACATCATCCCTCTTGCCCAATATCACCCTTTGTTCAGCCAAATGTTTCATTATTACAGCCAAATTGATCATTGTCACTCCTGGACAGGAAACATCGTGTTGAAGCCCTGCAATGAAAACACTAAGTGCAAAACAATCTTTTCATTCAGTACTTGGAGTACAAGCCAGTAATTCTTATTTCTTTCATTAGTGTTTCCAATATTCATTTTAACATCAGTATCACTGCAGTAACTGGAATTTCCTGTGACGCCAAGTGGAATAATAGTAGTAAAAAAATTTCCCAGGCTGTTTTACTAGTAACAAACTTGTTTTTCCTTCAAAGTATATCCCACAATAACACAACAAATATCCCAGAATATTCTGGGATAAGAAAAATACTGCTCAACATCTTTCAAAGTGCTGCTGTAGAATTTACCTGGCAAAATTCTTAAGGGATTTGTAACAACCAACTGCAGAGAGTAAATTCAACTTGTTTTCAATGAAAAAAGGAAGGAGGGATAAAAGGTCAGATTCCACAGCATACAAAAATAGAAATACATTATTATGATTCCATTTAAAAGTTCATAACTTCGTAAGAGTAATGTCTATTCTAGTAATTACAACCTTTGTTACAAACCTATGAACTTTAGAACACTAACCTAGGAAGTAAACACCACCTTCAGGGACACCCGTCTGTTTCATCTTCTGTTGTCAATCAAGCCTTTATATCCCCATGTTTTCACCCCTCTGGCACACTCACTCGCATTTTGGTGTAATAAGATACTACTACCCGTCTGTCCACCCCATCCATCCACAACCTTCCTTGACACAGAAAGGTTTAAAAATAAACAAAAAAAAAAAAGCTGCCAGTTGAGAAAAACAAAAATAACTTTCCCCTCCAACCCAATGAGATACAAGGGGAGAAACAAGCTATTCTGTCTGGTTTAAAATCCAAAATACCGTATTCTCTCATGATGCAAAGCTCTAGGATTCATTTTAAGAGTTTCCAGGCCAAACAACACAATTTGGTTGTAAATGTTCTTCACGCAGTCAGCCAACCAAAAGGCAGGTAAGTTTAAGGCAAGCTGGTTTTCTTAAAATGCCCTTTCCAAACAATAATCAACTTGTCTCTTTTTCCCCTATTGCTTTATTGCCTTATCTGAAGTGTTTCATGGTAAAGCTTTCTACCACGTTCCATTATACAACCAAGCACATCTCCTACAGCAATAACAAAAGTAAAGATAAGAAAATATTTACTATAAATGTATAGATGAATATTACCAAATACTTCAAAATTCATCACTTTCATTCCCATTGAGCAGCTGAAGCATGCACAAAAACTCTGCTGTCTTCTCTCTGCATACATGTCTGTCACTGCATAATTAAGAATGGATCGATTTAATTTTCAAATCGCTACAAGAAACCTCCACCATCTTCTAATCAGTACTGAACAAAGCCTGTGTAACATGGAAGAGAAGCTCCACTGCCTTTTTAGATGCAGCTACTCTCTAACACGATTGATATAGTATCAATTAAAAAAAAAAAAGTTATATCTGCTTTAAGAGCAGTCAGCCTCCTCTATACACAAGTTTAAAGACACACACACACATACTTGGATTTCCTCATCTTTCACGGAGGACAGAAAGAGGAACAACAGATCTCTCACTCCAGTAAAAAGAACAAAATTACATCTTAATTTTAGCATTTTGTTGATCCCTTAAAAAAAAAAAAAAAAATCAGAAGTTTGCCAGAGACCCCAAAAGCTTTGACTCTATATTATATATAACATATATATATTACTAAGAGAGTGTTATTCATACTGTAAGTATTTACATCCTACATATTAGAACCACAGAATGGTCTGGGTTGGAAGGGACCTTAAAGATCACTCCAGTACGAAGACATTAATTCTGGCAATGCATTAATGAGATGGGTACTTATCTAACTTAGCCTCAGTTCCATTATTCGATTCTTCCCTTCAACAACAAAGCACAGCCCACGACACAACACTGAAGTTTAAACCAAGACTTGCAGCTAATTAGGGTACAAATTAGTACTTGACTTTGTATTGTTTACTAAAGCAGCTTATAACTTTTTGTGTTTGTCTTCCTGATGTCATTAAACTTTTTTTTGTGAAAAATACGGTAATCATCCTAAAGTAGTTACCTTCCTGTTCTCCCTGAATATTTTACAGTCCTTCCCCAAACTGTGAGCTTCCCCCTCTATCACACATGGGCAGTTCTGCAGAATAAACAAGTTCCATTTTCAAGAGCAACAAGAAGTTTCTGAGTGTCCGCGTTACACCAGCTTTCAACAAATATATCTGCCCCACTCTCAACACACATTTTCTGCATCTTCAGTTTTCTGTTTCTTCCTCCCTAAACTCCCTAAGTTAAACAGGCCAGGTAAACAACCATCATTGGAATGTCAAAAATACAACTCCTCATCCTGGCTATAGCTTAATCTGAGTTTCCCAACAACAGAGGACAATTTGTGAGACAGGAACAGTTCCTTCTCGTTGATGTTGCTAGCTTGTTTCCAAACTAAAGACAACCACAGCACAACACTCACTTGGTAGGAGCTTCCTTAGAAGTTCCCTATTAAATTCAGTTATGTGCAGACTGTAACACTTAGTGAGCAAATGCAAGTGGCAACAAGATGCTGCAGAATGGGTTCAAAATGAGGAGATAAAAGATACTTCAGATTATTGCTAAATTGAGGGGAGGAGGGGGAGATAATCACCTTCATTTTGCATCGCCCTTCCAAGCACACTTGGTATAATGAATTTCACTACAGTTACACAGTCCTGAAATACTTTTATCAATCATCCAACAGAATACAATTAGCACCAAAAAGTTTCAAATCACTTAAACAGAGTTTTGATATTTAAATAAAGGATGCTCCGACCTCTCAGACACTGCAGCTGCAAAGTCATCTGAAAATACCTCAGTCTCATTTGGAAATACCCAACTTCCTAGCTGCGTTAAGTCACAGTCAAACCAAACATGGGAAGGAGAAAATAATATTTGACACAACTGTGAGCTTGATTTCAGGTTAGTATGCCTCTTATTCTCTGCATGTGGTCTATAGCAGAAAGTACCAATTTGCATACTTTTTATTGCTGGTGTTAGTAACTGCAGCCAGGAACTGCACCCCCTGCCCCTGCGCTGTCATTTTCACTTCCTCACGCTCATCTAAACAGATTTAGAACACTTAACAATTTGTTAGGACCTTTCATAACCCTGAAATTCCAAAAGTTAGAACCTACACTGAAGAAAATTATCTTTAGGCTTGCTTGACTTTCTAAGATGATTCTTATGCAATGCAAAAAGAAACAACAAACAAACAAAAGAAACCCCCACACAAATGGGGGTTTTTCAACACCAGCAGAAACAGCTTCCTCAATTCAAGCACTGATGTAAGCTGTAGCCACAATGGTTTTAAAGATACTGGTGATTTTTCTGCTTCTGTCAACATTATCACATTTGTATTTAGTCTCCCTTCCATGTGACCAAAAAAGTAAATAAATTCTACAATGAAAGGATTACACAGCCTGTAAGCAATAATGTCTTGCTGTAGAAAGCACTAGAGCAGACACTCCCCCTTCTCCCCAAATAAAGACTCAGAACAGCCCACACCTTTACACCATCAGAATCAAGGATACTCTGAAAGCTTTTTTCCTCTTCAGTAAGGAGACATTTTAAACTTGGTCCTTTTGCTTGAAGACTGTTGAAAAAGTGACACAGAAATGGCTAACCTAACATTGTTTAATATTAAAGCAAGCTTTCACAGAAGGTCCTACTTCATATCTTTAGACTTTTAAAGACACATTTATTTTTTCCACATATTTGAAATCTATCTTTTCACTGAACTATCCTCCTTTCTTTCCTTGAAATAGCTGATTTTCTCAAAAGTCAACTACATAAATAATTGTGAACTGAGCAGTCTTGCTGCCAGCTTTTTAAGTTTACCTATAGGTACTTACACATATACATGTTTATTTACCAGCTTTACTTTCTGTAAACCTGACAAGTGATTATCAGATTGAAGCATCCCAAGCAGGAGTGTGTGCACTGACAGGCCTGCCTCGGGCTTATGTTGGGTAGGAAAGCAAATTTCTCACATCACTGGTAGATGAAACACAAAAAGTACCCAAAAGTGCAGCTTATTAGCTATTAAATCTCTAGGGACTAAGAGGTAATCCCCACAGTATGAAGCAATTCTACCACCATCAGAGAAAAAATGCAAGCAACAAAGATCACCTGAGCACCAAACGGTGCCAAGAATCTTCAAGTTTTAAGACCATCACCAGCAAAACTCTTCATTATTTGGCACCTGGACAGGCACTATGTGAAAGTGGTGTCCCCATACCATGGGGCCCACAAAAAAAATAAAAAGGTAAAAATGACTTTCAAGCAATATCTCCAGAGTTATATTTCTGTTAGAACAAGAAACTCAGCTCTCCCTTCCAAGTGAATCTTCTGGCGTAATGCCCGTTAACCGGCCGACACTGTCCCCTCCACAGACCCCCCGACCCTGTCTCTC
>NW_010305616.1:0-3167 GCF_000700745.2 Antrostomus carolinensis | reverse complement strand
CACCAGCACCCCAAGTCCTTCTCTTCGGAGCCAGAACTCTACCTTGCAAGTCTCTTAAGAGAGAAGCTGTCCTCTCCAAGGCACAACAACAACACAGTTTATGCAATGCCCAGGCATCATTAAGGGCCAACTTCTACTGCACCTGGCAAAAGCGTGGATCTCCCCTTACCTGGAAAACGATGTGATTTGTGAACACGTGTTTAATACAACGAACAAAATATTCCGTTTCTGCTTCTGTGAGCTGCACTGGTTCTGAAGATTTGAATAACGGACCCAAGCTCTTCAGCTCTGGAATGGCTGCCAGTTGTTCTGTGCAGAAAGGCAGAGAAGATGACAGACACTTAGCAACAGGCTTGTTCATTGCTCCAACTAACCTGTGGCAATCCTCCCAACACATCAAGTGCTGGAGACGCACTGATCTTCTCTCATACCTTGGAATATATCCTGACGTGAAGGAGCAACTTTCTCAGGCTTGCTGGTCACTAGGGCAATCTCTGTGAAGAAAAAAGCAGAGACCTTACACTGTCAGCTACACCATGGAGAAGTTTTAAATGTCATTAAATCTCTAATTAAAATTTCTTTAACCTGTAGTGTTTGGCTGCAAACCATTGCCAGCCTGGTTCCTTACACACATACTGAAGTGTATTTTCTGTGAGGCAATATTGGATTGTAAGGAGAGAAGAGATGTTTGAGTAATGATGAAGAAACCACATGGAATCATGGAATGGTTTGAGTTGGAAGGGACCTTAAAGCTCATCCAGTTCCAACCCCCCTGCCAGCAGCAGGGACACCTTCCACTAGACCAGGTTGCTCAAAGCCTCATCCAACCTGGCCACAAACACTTCCAGGGAGGAGCAGCCACAGCTTCTCTGGACAACCTGGGACACTGTCTCACCACCCTCACACCAAACAATTTCTTCCTCACATCTCAGCTCCATCTCCCCTCTGACACTTTCAAGCCATCACCCCTCGTCCTGTCACTCCCTGCTCTTGGCCAAAGTCCCTCCCCAGCCTTCCTGGAGCCCCTTCAGGTACTGGGAGGCCACTAGAAGGTGTCCCTGGAGCCTTCTCTTCTCCAGGCTGAACAGCCCCAGCATTAGTCCAGAATAGCCAGCAAAAAAGCTGGAAGAAGGAGATGAGGAAAAAACCAACCAAAACCCCCCAAACCTTTTCTTACAAGGTTGCACGAAGTCAAAATGCAAGAACTGTGCAAGAAGAAAGCCAGTGAAGTGACTAAGTGCTTCTGGAATGTACTTTTTTCAAACATCTATGAACTAATAAATTCTGATGATGTACAAACTCCTCTCCGATAACCAGATTAGAAGAATGAATAATGACATTCTTGCCAAGCCATATTCCTTTGTAAGAAGTGGTGTCTTTCCCTTATCTGTGAAGATCAGGCAGGGCTTGCTTCTGCAAAAAGCCAGTGACACTGTGACCTGTATGACATTGAGCTGAGCCACCTCTGGTCTTGGCCTGACTCTATTGGGATGGCAGCCAGTTTACAGCCATCAAATTTCATTAAGGCAACCTGAGTGCTTCCAGCCTTGCCTACATCTTATTTAAATAGAGCTGGAGTGTTACCTGCTTTCTGTTCAAAGATCGGTGCAGTAGCCAGCGGAACAGTTTTCATATCAAAAGGTTTCTCAGAAGGCTCCAGTGTATATTGGTGAAGGGCTTTCTCCATCCCAGGAACAGAGACAGTCAACCCTAGAAAAGCAGAAGCAAAGGCAAATAAATTCAGTTTTAATAGCAGGAACTGTCAGGCACGAGGATACAGGGTTCACAAATGAACAGTGTGAATTTTGGATTGTTCACTGCACCAAAACCAGTAAGATACCAGAGTCTGAAAAACTTCTTGGTGTCTCAGTTACCTCCCTCTTGAGATATGAACAAGGAACTTTAAATAAAGAGCTCTTCTCTGTAGCCTGTCTGTTGGCTCAGGCTGCAGAGAAAAACTCTTGTGAGGAATCTAGATAGATACAGTTTGGACTTTGGCTAAAAAAAATGCTGGTAAAAGCAATTTCATTTCTCAGTAAACACAAATACACTCACTAACTACTTCAAGAAACTGGAGAGAATTAAAAAAAAACTCCTCTGAAGATGACATAAAAAGTTGAAATTCCAGAGGGTACCACAATCTAAACAGTTCACTCAAGAAAATTCCTCTGGCAAGTCTTAAATTTGCTAAATGAATGTTCAACTACAGACCATAAACCGATTTTATTATCAACCCTGACAACAAGATGTGTCATCCTCATTTTCTAACGGAGAAGATGGAGCAAAGGTTAAGAAAATAGTCCCAGGTGAAGGAAGAGGCAATGACAAAAAAGCCCAACCCATACTAAGCCAACCCTTCTCGTATTTTACCAAGTCTCCTATTCTCAGTTAGCACAAGTACTACACAGAAAAGTGCCAGGGCCAGAGAAACCACACAGTTCTGTCCTTTCTAGTTATTCTGACCCAAGTTACATTACAGAAAACTATTCTTACAGCAACAAAGCCCACTCATAACACAGAATCCCAGACTGGTTTGGGTTGGAAGGGACCTGGAAGCTCATCCAGTCCCACCCCCCCTGCCAGCAGCAGGGACACCTTCCACTAGACCAGGTTGCTCAAAGCCTCATCCAACCTGGCCACAAACACTTCCAGGGAGGAGCAGCCACAGCTTCTCTGGCCAACCTGGGACACTGTCTCACCACCCTCACACCAAACAATTTCTTCCTAATATCTAATCTAAACCTCCCCTCTTCCAGTTTAAAGCCATTTCCCCTTGTTCTATCATTAACTGCCCTTATAAAAAATCCCTCCCCAGGGACTTTTGAAATATGTGAAATATTTTGAAAAATGTGAAATAAGAGCTCAGATTTTTTTTCCTTTCTATCACTGACCGTTAAAAATATAGGCAGCATTCAGTGCTAGTTGTCTCTGCTGCAGGACATTCAAGTAGAACGTTGCTCTGTCCCGAACTTCATCATCGCTGTCCATCATGCACCTGTTTTAGGGAACAAGAAGACAGAAGTCAGCCAGCTCAGGACATCATGAGAGTTGAACTAAAAATAACACTGACCAGATTGGACTTGATAGTGCACAGATAGTCTGAGATTGCTCAATAAATTTCAAACTATGCAAAAAAAAAAACCCCAAAAGTGTTCATACAACACAGT